>NW_028258173.1:14207417-14507947 GCF_053883595.1 Heterocephalus glaber | reverse complement strand
AGCCTGTAGGTGTGAACTACTGGCTGTCAGTAACAAAAATCCAGGCACCAGAATTACTTTACCTCCTTATGTTACCTATTTTATAAAAACACACAAGAAAAGAACACAAAGCACACTAGAAAAAAACCTAAAAGGAATTGGAGTACCAGGTTGGATAGAGACTGTAGATTAGAGCTTAATTTGCTTCTCATAAACTATACAGTCACAATATGTAAAGTAGGGGTCAGCAAACTTTCTCTGTAAAGGGCCAGAGAGTAAATACCCTCTGCTTTGCAGGCCAGTACTTCACTGTACTGTAGGAGTGTCAAAGCAGCCACACACAACACACATGTAAACAGGCATGGCTGTGTTCCAAGAAACATTATTTACAAAACTAGGCCTTGGATGGCATGTGGCCCAATGAGCTGTAGTTTGCAATCCCTGATATAAAAGACAGGTGACTTTAAGTTATAAGCAGACCGAAGCATCTCTCAGAATGTTTCTTCCCTGTTTCTAACATAATTTACTTCTTTGCTCTTTCTTTACCTTATTTAACAACTCCTGGATCTGGTTCTTCCATGAAGTCACACATAAATGCAGTGATAAACTTCCTTACTGGTCCCAATTCTTTATCCCTAGCTCCATTCGAGCCCCGCCCCCCCTTTTACATGACTTTGGAGTTTCTCTCTTAAAGGTAGAGTATATTTCTCTGCCCCTGGACTTTTTTTGGCTTAGCCATTTAACTTGCTTTGACCAGTATAATGAGAAGTGAAAATATGCCCATTACAAACCTGGAAGGTCCTAAACATCATGTTTCTATTCATCCTCTTAGGCTCGCACCAGCTCTGAATAAAAAACATGCCTAGGCTAGCTGCTTCTTTGTCCAAAGAGGATGAGAGGCCCAAGAAGGAGAGTGGATCCACAGCCTCATAGCAAGAAGAGCTCAGCCAGGCCCAGGTGAAGCCAGCCAGGCCTCATATGATTTGCAGATCATGTAACAGGGACTTCTTGATACAGGTTATCAATCACAAAGCAAACCGAGTGTTTATTTCAAAGCCACCCAATCATCTCCCTGGAAAACCCATATCCCATGAATAGTTCTCTAAGTATACATGTATATATTTTAGCTATATTTTTTCTTAAAAAGTTGTTTTACTAATGCTAGTTACTAATATGTTTTCACATTAGTTCTTCAAAGTAGCATGTAGCTGCTTTCATCCACTGGTCAAAATATGGAATGGAAATATAGTTAGCACATGTAATTTCCAAAATTTTTTCATTGCAGTGGTATGTCATTTTTAGACCATTTTGTAAAACATATGGTTTATCATCATTATAAAAGCAATCTGGAACCATGCTGACTTTTATTGTTTATTTACAGAAAATGTTATTAGTAAGGGCATTAAATATTGTTTATAAAGTAATGTGCACAGAACATTCTCAGCCCTTCTTCTGAATTAAAAAATAAGACTTTGGGAGAAAGAAAAAAGTGTACAGAGGGGCCTTGTCAAGTTTCTGCTTAATTTGTGGAGACAAATGTCCATTTCTCACTTTGGTCCCACATGTCTGATGTAACTGAGTCACAACTTTCACTTCTAATAAAGAAAAAAGTCTTGGTTCCCAGAATGACACCAAAGTCTGGCCAGGTCATCTTACACTCATGTCTTTCCAAACATACTCCAACCATCTGCATCTGTGTGAAGCAGGTGCATGTGTCCTAGGAATCTTCCACCATTTGATGACAACAGTATCATACTTGCCAGTGAATAGCTGCTGCCTTCACCAAACATGCAGATAGCTAGTCACCAAATTTCAAGGGGGGGTTATTCCAAAAACTTGTCCCTGAGTAGATGATTTACAACGAGAAAGCCATTTGCCTATGTCAACCTTCCAAAGTCTATTTCATTCATAACAGATGGGAAATATATCAGTATCTATATATTAATAAGTATATGAATATTTACAACTTCCAATTGTTAATAACAGGACTCCTTTGCCTTGATGCAGATGGTGAGCATCTTGAGATTTTAAACTGGAAAAACCCATACTGCTGGAGGTATGTGGCAGCTTGACTGGCCTAAATGATCTCTGATGGCCCTCCTTCACAAGTGTGGCAGAACAGCGCAGGCTAGGTCTAGGGGCCTCAGTCGGGAGCTCATTTCTGCTCCACTCCTCAAGGAATGCATTCAGGGATGCATCCAGTTGTGCAGAGGGTACAGGAGAATGAGCACGAGTGGGAACTGCAGGGTCTCTTAACGCGTCAGCTCACAACCCCACTATGTCACTTGTGCTGCCTTGTACTGAACGGAAGAAGTCAAAACATCACTAGAGGGCCAGGGATTTAGCTCAGTGCTTCTGGCGCCTGCCTCACAAGCACAAGGTCCCAAGTTCGATCCCCCATACCAAAACAACAACAACAAAAAAAACTCACTAGATTCACAAGAAAGGGGATTATAGAATCTACTTTTGGACTAAAGGTGTGGCAAAGACATGTTAGAAGAGAACACATAATGTGGAGGAGAGGGTCTGTAACTACTGTGTAATACTGAGAGTTGCAGATTCTGCTGTTTCTACATTAAAGGGCAGTATAGTTTTCATGACTTGATCTCCTGGCAGGAAGATTGTGGAAGGTGAGGAGGAAAGTGATCTTGGATAAAGGAAAACACATCCAGACACCTGTCAAAGGTTAGTCATCACCTGTAGTAATAAGGTAGGTATCTTCCCAGGCCAAGGGCAATTTGTCTGTTTAGCTCACTGAGCAATCCCCCATTGAAGAGAGCCCAGCCCTTAGGAGACAAGCAAGGAAGACATGTGAAATTAGAAGAACAGATGTCTCCTGGGAACTCTGAAATGAAAATTGCAGAATATTTCTTCAACGGGAGATATGAAGGACTAGAGCCTAGTATTCTCTATAATGCTAACAATAAGCATTGGTCATTTGAATCCCTGTTTATAAGTCAGGGACTACCCATAGTTAAAACCAGAGTAGAGAAATGATGTGATAGAATATACCCAGATTAGCCTCCCAAAGTGACCTTAGCAGATGCTTATGATTTAAAATCAAACAAAAGCATACTGAAAGATACTTTTTGTATAATTCCAACAAAAGAAAAAATGTTCTCTGTGAACTTTATAGGAATCTGAACTGCAAGCAACAAATTAACAAAACACAGTCTTCCACTGAACAATGGACCTTACATGGGACCAGGAATTGAAAATTGTGGATGCCCAATCAATGTTTAAGAAATGAAATGCAGAACATTTTTTACTGGATGTTGGATGCTGAATGCTGGAGATGGAAGAACCTTAGCAGTTATCTGATCCCATGCCACACTCCCCACCTTGCACCCTGTTTATAGCGAGGAAGCTGTGACCTCAAAGTCAAGTTGGCATGGCTAAGGTCACCCAGCTAGTGAGGAGCAGGGATGGGGCAAGAATTTGGGAGTTCAGACTCTAAGCTCTGAGTGCTTTCCACTCCACCCAGCCAACAGTTTTCAGCCTTACTTGTGGCATAAACAAGCTTTTAAATACAAGCTTTTGAATACAACCGACTATAAATAGCAATTAGTCAGAGTCTTGTATTAGATATGTTGACATCATCAGAAGGCAATTCTGTTCATCACAAGCCCCTCTCAGAGCACTGTGAAATGTCCTGCCTTCTTCATTTCCTCCAGCACCACCCTGGAATCCCACTTCAGATCCAGATTTTGTCCTTCTAGCACCTTCCAGCAATCTGAGCTTTATCATAATTTGTCCTCTCTCCCTAAGCTCGCTGAACTATCATGTGTGTTTGCTTTTCTCAGCCACCTCAATCGCATCATTGACAGGGTAGGGAGCCTGGTTTTTCTACTTCTCTTTCACATCGCTGCAGTGCTGAGTGGGCTCTTGATGCACACATTTTCATTAGGCATGCCAACAGCTGATATTTAGCAAATGATTAGTCTGTGATGAGCAATGAGCTGAGCATTTTACACACCTTGTTTCATTTAACTCATCCCAAAACGTTATAAATAGGTGGAATTATTTGTTTTATGCTCACAGATCAAGAAACTGGTTTGGAGAATTTCTGTGACCTGCTCAAGGTCATATAAGTAATAAAGGTATCTGAGGCTGAGATTCAACCCAAGACCAATGCTAAAGTCTATGTTTTAATCCTGGTCTTCCCCAACTAAGACTTGCCTGAGTTTGGAGCAAGAACCTGAGAAATGCATTTTGGAAAGCCTGCCTGGTGACTCAGAAACGCAGCCCAGTTTGGGCTCAACGTCTCACATTCTGAAATCTACGCTGATTGATCTTACTCTCCTTTTTCTGAAACCAGTAGTGTGAGTGGAACCTGACCAAAGCCTAGTTTTACCAGGTAACTCAGGGCACACATATTTCAGAGTGCTGTCTTCTCTCCCGGATATGAACTTTAACCCTTCCCCTCAAATCCACCTTAATAATCTGTGGACATTGCTGGAAACCAGAGAGCAATAGACAGTTACTTGTTCCAGAAGCAGTAACAGAGACCATGAAGATGTGGCACCATGGTTCTGTCAGGGCACAGCTCAGGGCAGGAGCAGAATACAGGGCTCTGTGAAGTAGATCCATAATGGGTCTCACTATGAATAGTACCCTATGCCCTCTTCCTTTGGAACCTTGCCTTTATTTTATTTTTTTTCAATGAGCCACACACACATATCACACATCAGCAAATGGCAGGTCCAGGCAGACAGAATTATATTATTTTTTTCAAAGATCAGAATAGATACTATGGTTTGTACAGCTGTGCACATAAACTATGCATTTTAAGCTGCAACTCTGCCCCTCAAACCATGTTTCTAGTTTGCCTTGAGCAGCTGGTCCCTCCTACCCAAAGGACTCTTTGGGGTTCAGTGGGAACTGTGAGTAAGGGAAGAACTTGGCTCTTTTATGCTATAACAATGCAACATTTAATACTGGCCTGAGACTCTGGGAAATCACAACTATGAGTTTTCAACTATGACTCTGGTTCAGGGCTCACCTTCTTCAATTCCTATGGATCCCTCGTGTTATTCTCTCTTGGCTTTGCCAACAGAAAGGAATTCCTTTTTGAAGAGCACAGTTGAGATAATGAAGACATAATGAAGACATTACTAAATACTAAAAGGAAATAAACATAAATCGCTGGCTTCACTGGCTTTGCCCCAGACCACCTAGCATCTTGGGGCTCCGACCAGCATTCCTCACAGACATGTTTCCCACTCCTGGATCCCAGTTTGGGTCTACTGTGTATTCAGAAGCTCCCTGCTGGGAATCTAAAAGGATTCGTGGTCCAGACCAACAGAAAGAGCCCTATCTCCATCAAGCAGAATGGAAGCCGCTATGGTTAAGAAGTGAATAAGAGATTGAAGAAGTACTTGTTAGAAAAAGTAAGGATAAAAAGCAATTGAAAATTAAAGAGAGAGGAAAAAAAGCCCTTGTAGTTATGCTATCCATTTTTTAATAGGTGAGTTTTATATCTGAATGCTACAAACATGTTTGAAAACTATAAAAATGAGGGCTGGGGATTTAGCTCAGTGGTGCTGCCACCTGCCTCACAAGCACAAGGTCCAGAGTTCGATCCCCGGTACCAAAAAAAAAAAAAATGTATAAAAATGAGAACTCTTGACTTGAGTAGTCATCATACTCATCAGTATGATGTGCGATTAGGACTATATCTGTAGTCTTATTACAATACATAAAAACACAAGTCAATGTCTGTGAATACACTTACAAGAGAAACTGCAAACTGCTGCAGAAATCCTGTAAGTGTCAGGCATTTCTGGTACATTTCTTTTTAAGGGGGTAACTTCCAAATCAAAATTAGTTAAAGCTACAATTTGGCTTGTAGGCAGATCCCCAGAGGGTCCTGCTGATGACATATGCCACACAGTATCTGAAACATCTCATAAATAATGGCCCCTTGCCTCCAAATATACCAGTGGTGCCCTGGTTTAAGACTTTAAAATCATTGCAGGTTTTAAAAAAATATTCTATAGTAGGCTTTTAAAAAGCAGTAAAATCAAGAATGACAGACCCAGGAGAATCTAATTGTCTCTGAAATAGCAGCTGTAAGTGGCACTGGAATAATTCTATTTTTTCTTGATAAGTTTGGGACAAATCTTCTGGTTTTCAAACCCAGAAATCAAGTCACATAGGAATAAGAATGAAGGATATCTGAATTTAAAAAGAATATGGTCAATTATTTCTTCAGCTTGAGCCAAAATTATAAGGCAATTACAAATAATACAGTTTATGAAACTTGCATTTTAGAAGGAAAATGATTGCTAACTGCATTAACTTTGATAAGTTGGATTTGACTTGCTTTTTGGTAGCAAGGTAAATACAAATAGAGTTTCTTGTTCTAAACTACCCTGTTCTTCCAGAGGCTCAAGAACCCAATGCCACCTTATTTAATACCTTCTTTCAACAGTGGAGCAGATGAGCTTGGTGAATGACTAGGAGTCTTACATGGCTGTACCCAATCATTTCCAAGATAAACCTATGCCCATGGGCTGCAGGTTTAGCTCAGTGGTACACATGTGCTCGTCATGTGTAAGGCTCTGGGTTCAATCCCCAGAACTGAAAAAAAAACAAGACAAAACAAAACAAAACAAAACAAAAAACCACACCCAGAAACATGTCCCAGGGTAGTGGTTCTCAAGCATGGGGAGCAAGTGTTTCCTACTTAACCCTCAGATGCTGACTCAGTAGGTCTGTGGCACCTGAGTCTCTGCATTTCTATCAAATTCCCAGGGGATCTAAAGGAGCTCTGATGGTCTCCTTTATGAACCACTGCCTTAGGGAATATGAACAAGGTAGGAAGTGGGGTAATTAGTGCATACCAACCCACAAGCATTATCGGATCCTTTATCATCATTCCCCCATGTAATCCTCAGTACTTTTGCTCGGAACACCACCAAAAAAGGTGAGGAAACAAACAAAAGACATTCCAAGGCTGTGAGAGTCTACACCTTCAAATTGCTTCTCCCCACCTCAGACTCCAATCAACAAAACCATACAGATTGCAAAATGCCCTGCATTACTATCTGAATGTGCTATCTTACAACCTGCCAACTTGCTAATAAAATATTCTAACTGGAGGCACCCAAACACTCAAACGCAATTATGCAAGCCACTTTTCTTCATCTCAGGAGCCAGTTTTTACCTACACATTGTTGGAAATTTTTAATAGAAATCCCCTTTACCTTCTGGCTTGCTTCTTTCCTTTACCACTCAACAAACTTTCAAAACGTTTTTGCACCAGTGAATCTTCTTGCCTGGATTAAGAAATCCTTGGAGGCTGGGGATTTAGCTCAGTGGTTTTGCCACCTGCTGCACAAGCGCAAGGACCTGAGTTCGATCCCCGGCACCAAAAAAAAAAAAAGAAATACTTGGAGAGGTGACTGGATCCTAGGGGAGCTATACACATCAGTGAATTAATCCACTTATGTTCATAGTTGAATGTGTTGTTAGGAAGTGAGATCCAGCTGGGGGTGGGGGTTGACAGTCCCTTTACATGGTATACCTCTGCCTGATGCTCTCCTCCTGTGTTCTACTTTCTGGCTCCCATGAAGTGAGCAACTTTGCTCCACCACAGCTTTTTACCATGATGTTTCTGCCTTAGAGCAAAATGACCATGGTCTGAAATCTCAAAACCTGTGAGCCAAAATAAATATCTCCCCCTTTAAGTCACAGGTGTCAGGTATTATGTCCCAGCTATGTGAAAGCTGACCAATACACCTTCCTTTCACAACAAGCCAGCTCTAACTGGACACATAATGATATAATCTGGCCTGAGTAAGGATGTAATTGACCTTTGTAATAGACATAGCATGTGCACAGTGCTTATACTTTTCAAGGCTCCTATGAATAATAACCCTGATAGTTGTGTTGTGTTTACTTATGGTGCCCAAATCACACATCTTTAGTGTGACCTCCAAAAACCCACAGTTCTATGCTTTGTATGAGCTGCATCATACACAACACTTTTAAAAGGCTGTGTATTGATGATAGTAACCTGCAGTAAATCTCCATATCAGGGAGTACCTTACACTGTATAACAAAGCAACTCCAAGATCTGTTTCCATGACAACAGCAGCATCACACAGGAAAGAGAATGAAGAGAGTACAAAAAGCCTCTTTAGAAATTGTTACTAAAATGCACACTCAGTTTAGGAGACTAAAAACAAATTTCTGGGCATTAGGTTTAGGGTTAAAATCTTTTCTTTCTTGAATGTATTCTCTAATGAATGTGACTATTTTAAAATGTCTAATAGGAACTGAGTTAGGACACTATAAATACCATCCATCTGCAAAATTCCAGGAGGTCTAAAATTAGGTTACCAGGTTCATCAATTTCTCTTAGAAGATTCTCATAAAAATAGATCAAACCATTCTGGTAGCAGTAACAGTGAAATTCTCATAGTTCAAATCCTATGGTAAATAAATGACATTCAATTTAAAGCTAAAAGCTCAAGAAATTCCAAAAATCATATTTTTCCTGAATAAAATTAAAATATGAAATATGAAACAGAAGTTTCTTGGAAGATCTTTCAAATCTTTTACAAAGACACATACAGCAGTACATATCATAACTAAATCATACATTATCAACAAATACAAGAGGAGACCACATTACATTTTCCTTTTCTACTGTGACTGCGGCCAGTCTTCTGCTCATGTTTGCTTTTTTCTTTGATGGATGAGATGGAAATAAAATGCAACATGAAACAATTTGGGTTAGTGTTCTCCTCACCTAATTTTTTTCTCCTATGATTTTTTCTTCATCAACCATCAAAGAAAAAGGGCCCTCTTACTAAAAATATCCTGGAACAACAGCTAGCATAGGGACCTATTTTTCTCAGCCACTGGGAGGTAAGGTTATTTCACCTAAATGCGTACCAAGTTATTTTTAAAACTTACCTTATTCTTCCCTGGTTATTCTAGTTCAATAAACAAAAGAGAACCTAGAGGCCTATTGTACTCACATCTACTCTCAGCATCCCAGCTCTTCTGACGTCTACATTGTGATCATCAACATAGATAGTGAATGGATCTTTTACCCATAAACTTAAATGCATAAAGTGCTTCACAAAAACAGCTCAATTAGTAATTTTCAACCTTCTCACAAGCATGGAAGTTGGATATCAAAACCTAATGGTACTTGCATAAAGAATTACGTGTTATTTTTATTCTCAATAAACATCCATTATGCTAAGAGATCACACGTGATTGGCTCAAAGACAACCTATCAGAATGGCACTGGTGGCAACAAAGTTAAAGCAGACATTTTGTCTACTGTCAAGTTTAACTCAAGCAGAGTGTCATTAATCTCTATACTGTTAGTTACTAACTCAGTAAATACTGAGAGCCAGTTTCATGCCAGATTCTATATAGGCACTGAGGACAGAGAGATGAAAGATCAATTTTGCCTTCAAGGGGCCACAATGTATAGGTAGAGACAGAGAAATAGGTACCATACAATGGTATGTACCTGCAAGAAAGTAGAGAGGCAACTGAATTAGGGTTAAGGAGAAGTGGAAAAAAATCCATAGGGGGACAGGGAAATGAGGGAAATCTGAGAAGAGATGCTCAACTTGATTCTCCAGGAAAAGTTAGAATTAGGTAGAAAAGAAGAAGGGCATCTGGAAAGAAAAGAGTGCCCTCGATCCTCATCTCAGACTTGTGTGCGGGGAGCCATTGCAGATCCTACAACACTGATCGGCCCTGTTGTTTCTTGTCATAGCTCACGGGCTCTCTGTGGTGAAACTTCTTATATTTTCAGAAACCTCTAATGGTTGGAGGTCCTTCTTGGGGTTTATGTGAAGCACTATCATCTTATAATTCCTCATCACTGGATCTGGACCAGCCCCCGAGTTCATAGGCAAATCTACCGCTCTGCAGAAGAAGGTGCTTTGGTGACAAGAAGGCAGTTCTTATATACTCCTACAACTTACTCGTCTTCCTGCTGAACATTCCCGCCTTGTTTTCTGGGTCTTTAGGCTATAGCTTCCTAATCCTTCATGCTTCTAGGTGCCCCAATCATGCCAGTTTCTCAGGGCCTCCTTAAGGTCTACAGCCATCACTGCACAGCACACTGCAGAAAAAGGCTGATATCCTGGGCGGGGCTGCCCCCTTCAGCCTAGGGCAGTGATGACGAACCTTTTAGATCTTCCAGTGATACAAAACAGCCTGCTGCGGCACACATGGCATAGGTTCACCATCACTGGCCTAGAGGCTCTGGTCCTACTGTGTATTGCCGAAGCTGCTTTAATAAACATCAGGTTTATTCATATACCTGCTTTGCTCCACCCTTATATGGCCTTGGAGGAGTTATTATATAATAAAAACATTACGACTGAATAAACACAATTATTGAAGCTCAAAATATTTCATCATTAAAACAAAATGGTCCTCACAAACCAAATAATGTAGAAGTAAAATCACCAAGCAGGAAGACCTAACAATGTTTTAAGGGAAAAAAGACTTGTTAAAAATCCATGCTAAAACTTCCTCATCTCTCTCATTTTTTTCTGTCATCACTAGATCAAGAAACTGAGTTAATGAACTGTATCTCATAACCCATCATGACATCACATGAGTAACACATACACTATTGAGAGGAACTCATAGCAACAGCACCATGTAGAGGAAAGGGGACAGCACCTGCTCCGCCCGCCCCCTGCCCCCCACCCTGCCGCCCAGTGAAGGCAGTTCATGTCCAGACAGCAATCTATTCTTAGCAACTTTAACACAGAATTCACCATTGGTTGCTGATTTAATACTCATTCTCTCGTCATTATTACTGAACTACTTTAATTTTGTTCTGGGTGGAAATAAGCCCAACTTAAAACAAGCAAAATGAATGAACAAATGAACAAACAAACACTCTGCATTCCCAGCTAGGAGTGACTATGTGAAATACTTCTGGCCCATAGGTTATAAATTAAGGTTACTGAACTAGGTTTCTAGAAGAGATCTTTAAGAAGGAGCAGACTCAAGAGGTATCTGTGATACGACCTTCACCTCTGGCTTTCCCACTGCTTGAAACATAGACGAACTGCTAATGGAGCAGCCATCTTACTACCACCAGCCAACAAAGACTAGGATGAAAGCTATGGTAAGATGGCTGAACTGAAAGAGAGGAGGCCGGGTCCTTTATGAAATCCTGGAGCTGCCATGGCAGCCCTGGTCTGCCCAGTTCTCCACATTTAGTTAAATGAAGAGAACAAACCCCCTATTTAGTTCAGCCCTTGCTTAGCCATGGTTTTGTATTACTCATGCTTGAACGCATTCCCAAGCTAATATACTTCGTGTGCAGCAGTCTAGACACCTCAAACAAACAGCTTTATTACCACACTGTTGGGCAAAAAAGAAACCCCATATGGGTGGACATGCTCTATTCAGACGACATTCTGCAAGATGATAGCATTTTGTTATATTTCAAAAGTATTACAGGGATGAGAGTTTAAAAATCTTCAGTGAGAATTTTTGAAGTTTTCAAAATTATATTGTCTTAATAAGATTAAATCCAAAAAGAAAGTCAAGTCATCTTAAAAATCAAATTATCATCAAATGATTTCAATTTCTTAGGTTCCCTTCTAATCCCTGCTCCCACATACAAATTCTGCCATATAATCATAGCAATAAATTTATATTAAGCTTTTGCTCCTAGCATCATGTGAGCATTTTCCCAGTCATCATTCTTAATGGCTGCATATATTCTGTCACATTGATGAATCAATTGATTTAATAGCTCTCCCTTGTTCAATCAAGAGTATTACTAGGAGAAACTGATAGTTGCAAAGGGAAATCTAAGAAAGAGGACACTGCTCCCAAGCCAATATGCAGCCATCATTTTCAATGTTAAAATCCCATTAGTTATATATTATTCCCAAGGTTTTAGCTTCAACACTTACCTCATGTATCCAGGATGGGCGACATTTAGAATCTGGTGATTAGGTATACTAGTTGAGAAAGCTTGATCAAATATATTTTATTTTAAAATTACTTTTTAAAATTTTATATTCTAAACATTAAGATTATGAAGAATGGGCCAGGGATTTAGCTCAGTGGTTCCGCTGCCTGCCCCTCAAGCACAAGGATTGGAGTTCGATCCTCGGTACCAAAAAAAAAGATTACGAAGAATATACTTTTTATGTGGAAGATAAATCCAATCAAAGTAGGTTTCAAGCTTAATGGGCATGGCCAGTTTATTACTGTATGGTGTGGTATCACTTCCAGAAAAGAGAGAAATCTCTGTTGATCCTGGGACATTTCCTTCTATTTTTATTATTGGAAAGAAACAAAACTGTATGGTTTTTTAGCTTCTTTGTAGAAGTAATATGCATTCATCCATCCAGCTAACAAATATGTATAAAGCACCTCCTATGAGCCAAGCACTGTTTTAGGTTGAATGTAAGAGTAAGACAATGTACTGGCTCACATGGTGCTTTGATGTTGATGGAAAGATAGATAGTAATCAAGTCACAAGTGATACGATGTTAGATGGTGATAAAGGTTATGGAAGTACATAAGGGAAGACAGACCATTGACAATAACAAGTGAAGAGTGAGGTATCTCTAAGCAGGCGGCATCTCTGCAGAGACTAGATAATGTAAATGAGAATCACTGATGTCTGGGGACAAGTTCTATGTACAAAAAATCCACCAGGGCAACAGCCCTGAAGTGCAAATGAGCTTAGCGTGTCCTGGTCAGTGAATGAGCAAAAGCCAGATCACAATCATGACAACCTTATGGACCAAGGTAAGAAATATATACTTTAATGGTTAAGGGATGGTGAAACAC
This sequence comes from Heterocephalus glaber, assembly GCF_053883595.1. Taxonomy (NCBI): domain Eukaryota; kingdom Metazoa; phylum Chordata; class Mammalia; order Rodentia; family Bathyergidae; genus Heterocephalus; species Heterocephalus glaber. The sequence goes on along the minus strand of NW_028258173.1, from coordinate 14,495,158 downwards.
TGAAAGGTTTAGATAGAGCAATGCAGTGATTGGATCTGCCTGATATAAGCAAAGTGCCATATGGGCTGCTGTGTAGAAGAGGAACTGTAGGAATGTGGGGAAAGAGCAGAAACCAGCATGTCCGCAGACTATTTAGCAAACTATTTTTCCAGATTCCTACTTTGTTGGACTCCCCCAATGTTTGGTCCTGGATACAGAGGAGTAGCTGCATGAAAATAGGACCTGGCCTAAAGGAACAAGTCCAAATCAACAGAGGATACATGGACTTGCAAACAAGGTATGCTCCATATATATATGTGATTCCTTTTAACATTTCAACCTACTTACCATTTTTCTTCCCCACTTCTGCCTCTGTATATTAATTTATTCTAGATTACCAATTCTTAGTGGGAAGAATGGTTAAAATGAATTGCTTTAATTCTGGCGCATCATTCAAACTTAGCAAATGCAAAAGAGAGCAGCCTTGCCTTTCTAATTTTAAGAAGTGCTGTATGAACTCTTCTTTTTCAAGCTTTCCTGGTCTTTTGTGATTAATTTTAGTAACCAGAGAACGACTTGTTTAAGAACAAATGAGTCATGATACAGCTTAGTATCTAGAAACCTAAAATCACCCTCCTCCACAGAGAATATCATTTTCAAGTATGAAATTCTCATGTTTTAAACATTTATACTCCATGTTAATGGTACAAAGCTTTCTGCTTTGCAAAAGAAATGGGGAGGGACCAGCCAGCTACTTGAAACTGCAGAGAATGAGCAGTGAGCCAACTGCCTTCTGAAAGGTATTTATCTTAAGCATATTATGTGATGTGGAAAAAAATTCCACCCATATAAAACAATTCATAATCTGTACATTTAAAGTTACATACTTTCAATTAGCAACGATGATATAAACATCTCATGAACAAGAAAGGTAGCCCCATGACTTCTGCATAAATTACATCTCCCAGCACAGTTCCTCAGAGGACAGGTATGCTCTCGGTGGTTGAACAGGAAATAGACTAAAGATGACTGATTCCTTAGTACTCTGTATTATTTCCCTTCCTCTTGAATTGTAACTCATTATAAACCTTTCTAGATTAACTGTAAAGTTAGCAATCAATTGAGGAATATCAATCCAAAATATGCAGTTGGGCTGAGGGTGTCACTCAGTGATAGAGCACCTGCCTAGCATAAGTGAGGCCTTGGAGTCAATCTCCTGCACTGCAAAAAGTGTTTAATGTGCAGCTAACAAAATAAGAATTGCATTTCAATAGGTTCATTTTCCCATTAATACTTAATCAAAAAATGTGCAAGTTAAAAAAATTCTGAAGTTCAATGAGCATCTTGCAATATTTTGTTAGGCTTGTACTTCAAGCACTGAACAAGCCTCAACATGAATAAAAAAGGAAATTCACTTCCTAAATTATGATTTAAGAGAATTCCATAAAATATTTTACAGATATTCTACTCAAACTAACTTAATTTTGAGTTCAGAAACCTCATTTCTCACTCATTTACTCTTTCAACAAACTTTAGTGACTACTATGAGTCAGAGATCACATTAGGCACTGGAGATACAGAGATGAATAAAATTTAAGGGAAAGAAAGTATTATAACCAAAACAAGTCTTCATGTGGTAAATTGTTACATTAGTGGGCCCCGTGACTCACCCCTCTCAAGATCCATGGCCTGTGTATTCCCAATTTGTGATGGTTAATTTTAATGTGTCACCTTGAATGGGCCAGATATTTGGTCAAACATTATTCTGGGTGTTTCAATAAGGGTGATTCAGTTGAAATTAATATTTGGATCAACAGGCTAAGGAAACAGTTCTGTCCACTGTATGTGTGATCCTCATCCAACCAGCTGAAGGGCTGAATAAAACAAAAAGACTGATCCTCCCCTGAGGCAGAGAGAATTCTTCCTGTCTGAAGGCCTTCAAATTGGGGTATCAGCTTTGTCCTGCCTTAGGACTCCACTGGAAACACTGGCTTTCCCTGGGTCTTGAGCTTGGGACTTACTCCCCTACCTTCATGAGTCAATTCTTCACAGTAAATTTTTTAAAAACACAAATGCACACCCCTATTGGTTCTGTTTCTCTGAAGAATCCTGACTAATAATACCTTTCACAGAAACTCTGGGTTTGGTCAATGAACATCATGAAATCAGTGAAGCCAAGGGACGCTTGTCACATGTGGACACTGAGGGTCCTTGCTCAGAAAACTGCCTCTACCATGTAAGACACCTGTGCTGTCCTCCAGGCCAGGTCAAAGTAAAGGAGAACAAAGGCCCTCTGGACCACAGCTGCAGCTAACAGCCAGTGAGATCATGGTAACAACACTGTAGAAACCCTTGGAAAATGTTAAACAGCATTGGCAAGATCAGAATTATTTAAAATTTTATTTAGCAACTAGAGTTCTGGGTGGCAATTTGAAAGATGCTCTAGAGGAGAAGCAGCCCAGAGTCAGTAAAACAAATTCATAACACATTATGGGGTCTTCACCTAAGGTGGTAGCTATGAAGATTGAGGGGAGAAATGAATGGAGGTGGAATTCATAGCACTTGCAGACTTATGAGAGGTGGAAGACAAAAGAGATGGAGACAACCACAATAATCCCAAGGCTTCTCTATCAATGAGGTTGACAGGAAGAAACACTGGTTTGGAGAATGGAGAAATGCAAGAATGAGGAAAACAAGGACAGTGGTGTGCAAGTCCAGCATGGCGTCCTCTATACCAGGACCTTGAGCACTCTTCCCACATCAAGGATGCCATCTGCAAAACCTCCATCAGGACTCTTCCAATGCCTCACGCAATGCTATCATAATAACAGACAGTCTTAGGACAAAACTGGCTTTTTCTCTGGATATATCATTCTCAAAACAAATATATTAGGGAACATGTTGGTGTACAAAAATAAATATGTTGAATAAGCAACAAAATAAACACTTGACCTTCCTACTGCCCTTCTCATCTCTTGCTGGTACTGAATTTTGGTTGGAGTTTGCCCACAGCTTCTGGTACCACACAATATAAAGAGCAGCAGAGAACATGCCTCCTACTTGCTGCATCTATTTTAGCCACTACTGAAAATGAAATGGAATCCCCAGCAAGTTGGTTCATTTCACTTTTTGGGGCCCTTGATCCCACTGTAAATAAATAAATGTCACAGTGATATGCTGGCTAGGAAATCCTCAGTAAACCACCCTCCCTTCCTCAGACCTCTGGAGCATACTTCTCTGTCCTCAGACTCTTTTTGAGGAAATTCACTAAGCAGTGAAAACAGAAAATAGAGCCAAGGTGAGAAAGGTATCAACTAATTGAGACTCTGAGTTCAGCTTGTAAAAAAAAAGTGACTCACTAAAATCCAGAAACAAGCCTCTGGTATGAGCCAAAGAGCTCTCTGGGCTAGCTTTCAGCTTCGGATGAAGCCATTTGAAACAAATCTTTCCAGAAACAGTGTCGTGAAATGTCCCACTCTGTATCCTCACCAGGAGAACCCCAGGAAAGTGTGCCAACTGCCCAGGTGCCCACCCAGCTTCATCTGCTGCATGCTCCAGGCCCTACCAGGAAAGGTGCTAGTCTTCCTTGTCAATATGTTTGCTCTTACTATCTCTGGACTGCATCATTTCAAATTTCACTTACCACTTTAAACTTTCTCATAGTCATATTGACTCCAGACTCTCCAGAAGCACAGGGCCTTCACTGACTGAGAAGCCCCTCAAGTTGGCTTTGCTGATAGGTTACATGGTACTCAGAAGAGGGAAGCTTTTGGAAGCAGACAGACTTGGTTCCAAGCTTAGAGTTCCATTTACTTCTGGACTCTGGAAAATCATTTCATTAACCTGAACCTCAGTTTCCACATTTGTACAGTAATATAATAATATACACTAGTGCATTTATGTTATTCACAAAAGTAATTACTTGAAAGGGTAAATAATGCCCATTTATATGCATAATTACCCATGAAAGTTTGAAGGTAAAGACCATATTTTTAACCACTGTATCATATCAGCTGGCATATAAAAAATGTTCAAGAAAACAATTAATGATTAAATATAATGAACAGATGCAAGAAAAAATCAGACCCATCTGAGATGTTAACCATATATCAAGCAATATCATAAACAGGCCACTTGGTGTGATGAATCTTCCAGCTCTGGGCTTCCAATGATTTGAGTTCTGTTGTCAGGCTCCTGAGACACCATTTTCAACAAAAGAGCTCAAGGGTAGGTAATTTGCTTATTTGTACATCATGAACTATCTAGTATTAATGGCTCAGAAAAAATAAAGGAATCCATCACACCAATTTTTGATCCAAAACAGTCACGAGTTGTTGCTTAGGTCCACCATTTTGAAAACTAAACTCCAAATATTTAAGACAATGGTTTGAGCTGGCTGCTGTGAAAGGCAGGAAAGCCCATCAGGTGTGTCTCCTCATGCATGCCATAAAAATGACGCTGATGAAACATCTATTTGTAGATACTGGGGAAGTTCAATAGAAATTTCAGGTGCACCTGGAAATACTCAAGTAAATTAAGATTTGATAAACACAACCTAATTAGGTTATGAGACCTTCTCCAACTAATTCTTTTTAGTTCAAAAAATACTTTTTAGAGGATCTATTCTGAGCCAGGCCCTGTACCAGACACTCAGTTTTCAAAGAAAAGGCATGGGAATTTGCCACGATGAATTTACTGGGTGAATACATCTACTAAGTAATGTGACAATTTATTATTTTGAAAAGAAATTTGTATTAGCTATAGGTGCTCAAGAAGCTACACAATGATTTCAACCTACTCTCTGTGCTTCACACACAAAAGGCTCTTTCAGGTTTGATGTCAGAGACAGTTTACAAGTTTCACAAGAAAATCACTCTTTCTACCTTATCTCCTTTTTTGACCAAAACCAATATCCACCTTAAAGGGCCTCTTATTCTGAGCCAGATCAATTGGACTTTTGGCTGCTTTCCAAGCCACCTCACCATACTCAAATGCTGATAGTTTGCCAATGGTGGAGATTTGGAAAAGGATATACAACTGACAGCCTAGGCCATTTCAAAAGTGGATCTCCAAAGATGTTGAAACTGCAGCAACTGAAAGGACTGGATTAAGTGGAAAAGTCCCAGGGTGATTCCATGGCAAACATGCCTTCCGGTACCTGGTTAATATAAGCATTTAATTTTTAGTTACAGCAAACATTTCTTTCACTTAATCAAATACAGACCAGAAAACAAAGACATAATCTTCTCTCTTCTCATTGGCCAGATCGTGGTGGATCAGGACAGTGGACCCTCCACCACCCAGCAGCTGTCTCCTGTAGTTCATCAGAGCTGTGGATGAGGATGTCTTTGAGGCTATTTTTAATTCCCAACTAAATTAATTTGGTGCAAATGCAGCAGGAGTGCCTTCCCTTGCAGGAAATACTTCTGTTACTGTGAATCTGGTACATAAAATAATCCACCCACTGAAGTGCAGAATTAGTACTAGAGTTTTTGTGTTGGGTTTGTTTCCCGAAATAACTTCTTTTGAAGGTTTCCTGTGGCATCATAGCAAACGAGGAAGGGCACCTGTGGGTGGGTGCAGAGGGGCCTTCCTCAGAGGCTCAGTTGGGGCATCCTACTGGGATGTGCAGAACATTGCGGTTTTTCTTCTTGTATTATTACAGTCCCCACCCCTCCCCTCCCATTCCCTCTCCCCCCCCTCGTTCTCTCTCTCTCTCTCTCTCTCTCTCCACTCCCCACATACAGCAGCTATCCTACACAATAATACAGTGTAACTACCTGCAAGCTTGGCTTATCCCTGCAATTACAGGATACCCCTGTATTGGGAGGGCAGAAACTATCTTCATGTTTGTATCATTTGCATCATGAGGCCTTCACTAAACATTTAATAATACAATGGAATTTAAGGCTGAAAACAACTTTAAAGATCTGCAAGTTTAATCTCCATATTTATAATGAGAAAATCAAGAAAGCATTTAAATAACATGGCTAGGCAAGACTTCAATTCCCTGCAGGACTCTTTACTACACTCTCTGGAACTCATACAACTTTGCAGTACCTAGACCTTATGCAAATCTCACTTTACTTTGTCAGCTCAGAAATACAAAAATGTTTTGGGTGTAACTAGCTTTGCTCACAAAAGTGTCTTACTTCCACATTAAATATAAATGTACACATTGGAAAAAACAGAAGATCCACTAATTAATTTCTAGATTTATTTTAAATGCTTTAAATTTTGTAATAAATGATTTTTTTAAATGTTAACTTTAAACAATGCAGAAGCCTTTTTTATTTGATTGTTTTCTAAGACACAAAAAAGGACTAGAGAACAGAAGAATTTTCAAGATCCAAGTTAAAAAAAATATACAGCAATTCTTTCTGGACAGACAGCTTTGCATAGAATGCAGCTGCTCACGGGATGCCACTTTTGCCTTCCAGCAATTGGTGCGATGTGTTCCATATTTGGTTCAAATAAGACAGTCAATGCATTCAGCTACCTCAAGTGGGTTGGTTTTACCATCTTCACAGAATTGAAGGTGTATCCCCATCCAAGGCAAGCCTCCCTGCCTATTTACAAGTTAGCTAATTTCTTCCTTAGGTTCCCTTCCAAACATTCTGGCAAGATCAACAAACTCATAACAACACCTATATGCTCCAGGTGAAGTACACTGAAAACCTAGGAAGTCACCTAAATTCTGTTCAATTGTATGGTTACATAAGAAGTGCAAAATATTGTATGAACACAGGTTCTCCCCAGACAGGCCAGGGCCACTGGTAAAAATGTATAAGACAAATAAACACAGAATAGATCGACCAAAAATGCAAACAAGAATATCCTTCCAATGCCTCCAGCCTTTTAATAGATCCTCTACCATTACTTTATCAAACGTTCCTTTATCCAATACATAAAATAAAGGTTCCAAAGATTACATATATAGTAAATAGTTTAGCAGTTGTGTTACTTTATACACAGCACATAAGAACGTACAACTTTAAGATTAAAAAGTTTATGGCTGGGGATTTAGCTCAGTGGTTCCGGTGCCTGCCTCGCAAGCCAAGGTCCTGAGTTCAATCCCTGGTACCAAAAAAAAAAAAAGTTTAACAGAGGAGGGTTGTATATCATAGCATTAAGAGTAGGTCTGAGCATTGACATAGGAGAAGACCTTATGAACAAAACCTCAGTAGCACGGGAACTAGCACAAAGAATCAACAACTGAGATCTCATCTTACTAAAAAGCTTCTGCACTGCAAGAGAAACCACCAACAGAGCTAAGAGATGACCTACAATGTGGGAAAAAAATTTTAGCAGCTGTACCTCAGACAAAGAACTGAAAAAAATCAGTCCACCCAAATTTAAACACCCAATTCAAAAATGGACATCTGAAATGAACAGACATTTCCCAGACAAAGAAGTAAAAGCAGCAAACAAACATATGAAAAAATGTTCAACATCACTGGTCATTCGAGAGATGCAGATGAAAACAACACTGAGATTCCACCTCACCCCAGAAAGAATGGCTGCTATCAAGAAATCAACCAATAACAAATGTTGGGCAGGGTTGTGGAGAGAAAGGAACCCTTCTCCATTGCTGGTGGGAGTGCAGACTGGTGCAACCACTGTGGAAATCAGTATGGAGGTACCTCAAAGAACTAGGTCTAGAGGTCCCATTTGACCTAGCTATTCCCCTGCTGGGGATCTTTCCAAAAGAATTAAAAGAATCATACCACAGCAATATATGTGCACCCATGTTTATAGCGGCACAATTCGTAATAGCTAAAGCCTGGAAACAGCCCAAGTGCCCATCAACTGGAAACTGGATAAAGAAGATGTAGTTTTTTAATAAAATGGAGTACTACTCATCCATAAAGAATGACAAACTAGAGACATTTAGAGCTAAATGGATGCATATTGAGGCCATACTCTCAAGTGAAATAAATAGGACACACAGGTGTAAATACGGAATAGTTTCTCTAGTGTGAGAAAGTGAAAGTTTAAATAAGGATTAAAATGATTAAAATGAATAATTGATAATTTGAAATAGGAAGAAAAGGTCCAAAGGGGTAGGGGAAGTGGGAGGGAAAGGAAAGAAGGGAAAGGAAAAATTATGAGAAAAGAAAAAAATGGAAACAAAGTCTATGTAAATAGGGAAGGGTGGAAGGGGTGAAGGGCGCACAGGTAATGGGGAAAAAAATAAGAACCAAGATACATCATGTGCAGGTACAAGCACCCAATGATAAATGTAAACATACTGTATACCTAAAATGTACCAATAAAAGAATTTAAGCAAAAAAACAAAACAAACAAAAAACAACACTCCTCCCTTAAAAAGCAAAAAAACTGTCATGGGTCTAAATTTTGAACAATTGATGTTGCTGCTTTTCTGAGTTTTGATAGTATGTGTAAGTTTAAGTGGCATGGTCTTCTGATTTATTCTTTAATATACATCTCATTCTATGTGAAAATAAATCCTGAGAATTCATTACAATCATCCCTGTACACACAGCTCCAGTTGTGGTTCCAATTTCCTACCCCTGTAGTACAACATATTTCTGTTAAAGACTTTTAAAAAATAAGAGTGTCAAAGTAAATAAAAATAACACAGTGGTTGTAAAGACTAGGAAAGAGAATTTGAGTTAATTCAACTATGTCATCAAATGTGATTGTGTTTAAATTTTTTCATCTAAAAAGACCTTTGAAATCCACTATGACCCATTTTGAATAAACCATGGGCAGTACTGTGATTTCTGTAATTTGTTGTGAAATAAGATTTTTATGGGTTACTATCACATTTAGCTTTCTGCTTAACACTTCTCCCAACTATTTTTCTCTGTTGCTGTGTGAAATACATATTTTAAAGTTAAATTAATAAAATATGTTCTTCAATCAACCATGAACAAAGGCAGAATGACAGAACTGACTATACCAGCTACTGGGCCTTCATATGTAAAGATCAATTATGTTGAAGTAATTAACAAATCTGCAAATGTCTTGAAAAGAAAAACTGTACTTATTACTGTGAAATAATACCTATATAAAGATTCTGCCCCCTTCGTAAAAACCACATCAATATAATTTAAAGCTTTAGTCTATTACTTTTCATGTCAGTACAGTATTACTTATTTTTTATTTGTTGATAGTATGATTATATATAAAACAAATAAAAATTTTGAACTGTTAAAAAAAAAAGTAGGTCTGAGATTGGTATGATTCTTAGAAAGGGGTGAGTCACAACTTTTTTCTCACTTAAGGCACACAGAAAAAACAGAAGAGGGTTGAATGTGCTAATAAATATATCGCACACATGTACATACGTGTATGTGCTAGAAGGCCCAAATACCCCACTTTCCCTCTGCAGGGTAGGCCTTGTGGAGACATAAATTAAGATGAAGACTATTCTGAGAACATGGAGAAGTTCCAGATTAAGCAACAGAGAGCTGGTAATCTACAATTTTAAGAAGTGAAAGGTAGAAATCTGGGGAGGAGCTGACCCTGCAGAACCCACTACAGCCTCCTCCAGTCTACCCCATCATGGCCAGCATAGGGAACAGAACCTATTCAGGGCCGGCAAGCAATGGCAGCTGAAGGGGTAATAGCACTTGTGCTTCCCTCACAGAGCAAAGTCACCTACTATCCCCAATACCCAAAGCAAAACAAGGTCTTATCCCCCTGTGTAGCTGTTCATGTCCCAGCCTACATCGTAACTTGGTAAAGAGGAAAAAGCTATTTCTAAAACATGGGCTGATATTTTTGAATTTTTATTGTGTTGTCTTATAAAAGTTGAAAGCAGAATAGCAGGCAGAGCCCCAGGCTGCATTCTGAGGCTGCACACCTGGAAACATATGTTCTGCCCAGGATTCACAGGCCTTTGCCAACACTAAGTGGGAAGAGCATTGCTTGTTCTGGGAGCCACATGCTCCAGCATCAGTGCTCTGAAGAGGTGGAGAGTCCTGGCTCAGCAGCATCAGTGGCTGAGTTCACCTCTAATGCAAGTGCTCTCATAGCCTTTCATTGCCTTTCTTCTTTGCTCAGTATGCAGGGGATTACAGTTAGAGTCTAGGAAATGCTTGCCTTTTTTCTCCAGCTGTGCTGGGAAGGCATAGGAAGCTGCTTATCTGGGGGGGGGGGCGGCGAGGAAGGGCTAAGAAATTGGCCTGAGAATCTTTAAGGGGTTGTTCCTCTGAGCCCAGAGCTTTTTTCTTCAAGATCCTCTTAACTAAAACAGACTTTCAACTGTGGCTGCAACTTGAGCTCTGAGGAGCATCTCTGTTCAAAAGAACTTGGAATGCTCCCCATCTGGCTGCTGTCATCTGGGTACTGAGGGTTAACTTTTCAATACTTTTCATCATGAAGGAAGCAGGAAAGGTACAATATTTGTGCATTTCACAAACTCCTTGTAACACCTTTTTCCCCATCTGTGAGTGTTTTGGGGTCTGTGAGCTCAATACAGGCATTATTCAGCAGCACACAGACAGCACATCTTAATCACTCTCCACAGTATAAAAAAATTCTAAACCCAAAACTCTTAATTTTCTAAGGGAAAAAATTCAACTTCATTTTTCTTAATCATTCATTCTTTTAACTGTTTTTACTCATGCCCTCTAGTACTCTTCTAAGCATTTGAATAGAACTTTCAACGAGTGCATCAGATTCAGAGTTATCAATGTGCTCTAACAGCAGCAAAACCCAACCAACCACTGACTTCTCTTTCTCTTCATGAGCAACTCCTTGAAAGAGTCAACCACAAACCAGTTATTCAAGAGGCAAGATGGTACCCAGATCAGTTACCCTTTCTTCACTTTGCCCTACTTGGCAAATAGGGCCAACCTATATCAATCTTGAATATCCTTTCTAGCTCTATACATCTGTAATTTTGAAACTTATTCAGAAATGAATACAACAAGAAAATCCTACCATCTCAGCTCAGTTCTACAACTAAATGCTTTTCAAATACCTCCCTGGTGTGGTTCAGTATGGCCATTTTGTGAACTCCTAAAACTTAGGTACAGATTTGTACAATAATAAAGCCATCCTGGTCACAGACTGACAATTCTCAAGTCCTGGCTGCAGAAAGCCCTATTCGTAGGCCTCTTAGCTCCAAAGAGCAAATTTTAAAAAGGCAAAATTTCTCCTTGGAAAACCACAAATATTCTTTTGGGAATCAGTAAGAACCAGAGGACTCTTTGTGCCTTATATATCATGTACTTCTTTCTCTCTCCTATTTAAACAAATCATTTCTTATCTTCATTTTCAAGGATATTAATGTGAGACCCCATGCCTATGGCAAGTTGACACACACAAAGATGTATGGAAACAGAATCAAACCCACAGGTGTGCTCTATATTTTTTGCCTGCTTCTGGGTCTTTGAGTAGGGTGACCATAAAGAATCTAAACAGAAAAAACAAACAACTGAGTATAAAAGGAGCTGCTAAAAGTTAACAGGCATTAAGTGACCTATGATCTAAACCAAGACTTTCCCATGCAAACAGTACTGTTCCAAGCAAACTGCATGTTACTAATATATAAGCAATATTAAAAGCTCACAGAGAATCCATAACAAATATATAGACATGATCAGAGTTGGCCTACATCCCCTTTAAGGAAATGGATAAATCAGACTCATACCCTCCTGGTATTCCTCCTGGTTCTCTGGTTGCTTCTTCTCAGTCTCCTTCCCTGGCCTTCCTCTCCCATCTAAGCTGATGGATTTCCTTTGAAATCTCTTTCTCTCTAGACCTAATTCCTTTCCTCCTTGCTTTATATTCTCTCTCAAGGCAAGGAGATCTACACTCTAGGCTTTAAAAAAACATAGGAATCTGTACCTTCAGGACAAACCCCACTTTTGACCTCCACACTTAGACCCACATGTAACTGTCTTCTTAGTGTGAGGCTTCTCAAACTGAATATAAGCAAAGTGAACCCATGACCTGTTCCATCCCATTCTCCCAAACACATGCTCTCTCCCTCTGTAGTCTCAAAGGCCTTCAAGCATCCCTCACCCATCTATGTATCTGGTATCCCTGATCCCCAAATGACCAAGAACTGCTGTGGCTCCTAAGTGTATCTTAAATGTGTTCACTCTCTCTGTCTCCATTTCCTCCACCTCCTCCAAGCTCCCATTGCCTTGCCCAGAGAGTAGGCTCTTCTACAAAGGTTTTCCAGCCTTTGATACTTCTCCATCTCCACTAGTGTGTCAACTCACTTCTTGCCCAATCCATTTGCTTTTAGGAGACCAGAATAACCTTTATAAGATGCACACATGGAATTATATCACTCCTAGTTTAAAATTTTTCCTGGGCCCTCACTGCTTCTAAGACTGTGTTCCCAATCCTTAATAATGCAGCAAATGCCAAGCTTCCTCTGTTTCTCATAGATGGAGTCCCTTCCCACATTTTGGCTTTCTTATTTTCTCATACTTTTGTCTAAAATAGTTCCTGCCAGGGCTCCTTACATTCTAGCACACACACATACACATTCCCTTTTGTCTACTTCCTATCCATCCTTAAAGCTCAGTTTAAATGCCATTTTCTTGGAGAAGCTTTTTCTGGCCACCTAGAGTAGGTGCCTTATATATAGTGCACCTGTATCTTATCTTCATTAGTGACTCTTTAGTGTTTACCTGCCCCCAGCAGGATGTCTACAAGGGTAAGAGACAACTCTGTGTCAACTCTTGTATCTTAAGGCCCAGAACAGAGTTTGATATTTAAATTTTTAAGAAAGTATATGTAACCAAAAGAAGGAAAAACAGGAAGAGAAAGAGGTGAGACAGAAAGTATTCACAATCCTATAGCCCTGCCTGCATTCCCTACCCATTTTGATTAGGCTGAAATTACAAGATATAGAAGTGAAGTGATAAAAGATAAAATAGGAGGATGAAGATGGGAATAATGAGCAAAGAAGTAAAAGGATCACTACATGATGGCTTTGGGTATCTTTAAAAACAAAGTAATAAGACAGCTTTTTAGAAAAGTTGGTATGCTATCTTCTATTTTTATCTCTAAAATGTTCCACGTGGAGATAATATCCCAGAAAAAAGGAAAATACATGAAATGAAGGGGAAAAATAAAGGCACATAGCATTCATGAACTCTGGCTTCCTCCTCCACAAAGTTGTAAAATAAGGTGACCTTGGAGGTGTCCTCTGGTTCCTATGATGGGCCTTTGTAGTAACACAGAGCCCAAGGAACACACTTAATGCAGCCACTGCTGGCATCTTAGCAAAACTGGCATGTTCCCATACACGTAAGAACAACACAAACATGATTCCTTCAGAGCCCACTGTGAAAATGTCATTGTCTGAGAAGGGAAGACTTTCGCCCTGCCTGCAATGAGAAAGTCACCTCAAAATCAAACTTTTGTGAACAGAACAAGTACTAAACAAGGAAGCAATCCTCTGAATACAATGACTTAAGGATGTGTAACTAAAATGGTCTGGCAAAAGCAATTCAGAAATAGAAATATCAACTAGTCTGGACCTACTTTCCAAACTTTTCAGTTAAAACATCATTCTTCATGTTACACTCATGTTTCCCTCTACCCAGTACATTTTAGACATTGGTATTTCCCATTTCCTCACTCTCCCTTTCTGATCTCATCTTTTGTCAAGAAGAGAGACAACAGACACACCCAGAAACAGGCAAAATTAGGATGCAAATATATTAACTGACTGGGTAGCTTCAGAGATCACTGCTCATGAAACAGGTGTATGTCCATCAACAGCAGCAATTATAATGCATAACATAAAGGCAGACACAAATCTCATGAAGCAAACCAGGAGCAGTTTGTTATGTTGGCCAAAGCCAATGATAGTCCTATTGTGCATAAACTTTGAGAAACAAACTGAAGGATGATTTGTGTTCATTGTAAAATTTGTCAACGTAGCTACTGCTATAAATTTGTGGATTTACTCAATGTGGCTGCTGAGTGGAAAAGCACAAGGTAATAATTCTCCTCAGAGAATATCTCTGAGAAATGGCCCAGGCCTCAAAAGAACCATAAATCTGTTCATTAGTGCAAGCCAAAGTTACATGAGACTAATCAAGGAGTCTTTTCATTAGTAGTATGTGCCAAAACAACAAATGCACAGGCATTAAATGAATAACAAAGATCAGAATTTCACATTACCATGAAATGTTTTCCAGACTACTTACATCAGTGTCAGGTCCCTTATCTGCACCCGGACAAGAAAAAGTAACAAATTCATGGCACCTCTTGTGAACCACAAAACAGCAAACTGGTGGAGAGAAAAGAAAATAAAAATTAGAATGCTCTAGATATATAAGCAGGAATCAAAATTTAAAGTACAGTATTTTTCATTGTCCTATACCAAACACACACACACACACACACACACACACACACAAAACTATTTGTAAACATTACATATCCGGTGGGTAAAATAAAAATTAAATACAAAGAGAACAATTTAGTATAAATTTAAAAATGACTATCTCTAACTGTTGGCTGCAGGGCTTCTTCAGCGGAATTCTGAACATAAGAAATTCATTGCAATACTAGCCTAACCTATAGACAACAATCTGTTGAAATGAAAACTAGTTGGGGTGCAACCTAACATCTTCTAGTCTAATATTTGCCTGTTTGGTACAGATGTTGTTACCAGTTAGGAGAATCCCTACAAATAGAGCAAAATTTACTAAAAAGCAAGTATTTTCCAAGTCAACATGGTTTTGGTAACTAATCCTGAAGATGAATCAATAAAATAATTTAATTGTTTTTTAAAAATTTTTATTTTATTGGTACATTTTAGGTATACAATATAATGACATTCATCATTGGAAATTTGCACCTTTACATAATCTCTCTTGGTTCTTATTTTTTCCCCTTCCCCTGCCCTCCCTTCAACCCTCCATCCCTCCCTATTTACAAAGATTTTGTTTCCATTTTTTCCTTTTCTCATATTAATTCCATTCCCTTCTTTCCTTTCCTGTACTCCTCCCACTCTTCCCCTCTGCCCCTTTTCTTCCTATTTCACATTATCTATTATACCTTTTAGTCCTTATTTACACTTTCAGTTTCTCACACTAGAGAAACTATTTGGTATTTACACATGTGTCCTATTTATTTCACTTAAGAGTATGGCCTCAATGTGCATCCATTTAGCTATAAATGTCTCTAATTTCTCATTTTTTATGACTGAGTAGTACTCCATTTTATAAAAAAACCACATTTTCTTTATCCAGTCTCCAGTTGATGGGCAACTGGGCTGCTTCCAACTTTTAGCTTAAAATAATTTAATTGTTAAGAGAAATGAGTAAGTAATCCCTAAAGAGTTTTCTCAGATGACATAATATGGAGGATACGAAAATAAATGACCTGGTGTTTGAGGAGCAACCTCTACCATACTACTTGTATTTGCTGAGTAACAAATATGCCTACAAATAATACACTGTTAGAAGCATTGGGAAAGTTCTACATTCTATTGCATGGTCTGGTTTAGAATATTTGTTCCTTCCAAAACCCATCTTGAAATCTAGTTGCCATTGTCGTGGTTTTGGGAGGCAGAACCGTGGGGAGGCTGCTAGGCCATGAGGTTTTAACCATCATGGATGGGATTAATGACATTACCCAGTCTTGGGTATTCTGTTACAGCAGCAGAAAGGAACTAGGACACTGAACAAAGAAGACTAGAACTTCTCAAATTCTTGGCTCATGCACTATTTTCTTCTTTCACCCATGATAAAGCAACTCCCTGCACACATGTTGATAAATGGAGATTCAAGAGAGTGAGTCATGTCAGTGGGTGGGAAAGGACAGCAAGTTTGCTGAGAGCTGAAATCCCAAAAGGAGATTAAGTACTAAGCCAAGTACTGAGAGACTGCTTAGAAGGCCTTGAGTGGCCACAAAGAATTCAGAAAATATCTGATAAACACTGGAAGCTACTGAAAGGTTTAGAACAAAGAGTAACACACAAAGCAATGATTCAGAAGTGCAAATGGGGTGACAGGAAGAATTTGAAGGTTCAGTTAGAAGCCTCTTGCACAGCCTAGGTATGAAAATAATTGCCCATCATTGTTCAAGCTACTAAAAAACAGAGGTAATGATACCAGAGAAATTCCAGAACTGATAAGACTTGCTGACTGACCACACAATACCATTTAGAGAGCATCCTACTGTGTGCTGGGCATTCTATTAAGTCCCTTCATATGTATTATCAAATTGAATCCTCACAAGAACACTATTTAATATGCTTTGATATCTACATTTTTTGGATGGGAAAACACTGGGTAGATCCCCAGAGTCCAGCACACTGTAAGCATACACTTTCTGAATGAGAGAGAAGAAGGGAGGTATGGACAACAAAGAGACAGATGGATAGACCAACAGATAGAGGAGAGTCTTATCTGAGGTCACCCATCCACTCTGTGGTCAAGCCAAGATTCATAATAACGACTGGTCGACTCCACAGCCTCTTTTCCTTCCTCCATGTCATATCCAATGATAGGATTTCAGTTACAGAAAGAATATTAGAGCTGATGCCAAGATTTTTCATATGGGTGATAGAAACAACAAAATATTTACATATGTACACACAAATTTATATAAACCCAAAGGATGAAGATATGGGTTTGCCATATTTTGGAAGAAATGAGGGATGATTTTCTTTCTCAATAGTTATCTTTTAAAGTAGCTGTAATACAATGTCACTGTAAAAAGTATACATTCTTTAAAAAAAGAAATGCATCCTTGGCATTGAATAAGCCAAGAGCTAAATGAGTAAGTAGGAACCATCCACAGAAAAGTTAATAAATGAAAATCTTTTACAGTGAGCCTCCCTTTAGAAGTGAAGCTGCTCTGGGTGAAGGATTCTCTAGGGCTGCCACAGACTACCTGCCAAGCCAAGCACACCTGCTTGCCATGCAGTCAGGAGCAAGAGGTGAGGGGAAAGCAGAGACAGGAGCCCCCCTGGCTGCCAAGCAGTGCTGCTTAGAGGAGCCCCCTTTCTACCTTGTTTCTGCCAAATGCATCTTGATTGCAAAATTCTCCAAGGACAGATAACAAAGCAGTGCCGTGAAGACACAAATTAATCTAATCTGCACACTCCCCCAGACACAAAGTCATCTCTCACTCACTGGAATTAAAAGATCAATTACTAAAGGAAAGAGGTTACAGCAGTGTTACTCCCTCATCATAGTTTATTATGGAGATGGTGTTTTGAAGGAAAAATAAGCATTCTCGTTTCCTACTCAATCATTCAAACATTCAAGTCTTTCTCTCTTTTTTTTTTAAACCATCTCTACATTGAGATGAATACTGTTAAGAAAACCCATATTTATCAAATCCCTTTGGAATGACAATTTGGTTTTGTATATGTCATTTCTATCTGCATTTACACATCAATGCAATTACATACCTTTAGCTGGAAGTGTTTCTATTTATACCTCAAAATATTTTCTTATTTCAAATTTTATTTTGGAAATGAACCCAGCCCTCATTGGCTGGTATAATTTGCAGGGGCAGCAACATCTCCACCTAACCACAGATTGCTTCCTTCAAGCCTGCCTTAGCAGCCCCCTCCTCTCCATCCTCACATGGAAACTTCCCCTTTCTATGAATAGATTCATTCAAAAGGAGGCAGACCGAGCACCTGGATGGAAGCTCCCCCGCTGCCATCCCAAGCTCCTAGGGCAGAGAAGCTGAGCTGGGCCCAGCACCCAGAAGGAAGCTCCCCTGCCGCCATCCCAAGCTCTTAGGGCAGAGAAGGTGAGCCGGTCCAAGAACCCAGAAGGAAGCTCCCCTGCCACCATCCCAAGCTCCTAGGGCAGAGAAGGTGAGCCAGTCCCAGCCCCCGGAAGGAAGCTCCCCCGCTGCCATCCCAAGCTCCTAGGGCAGAGAAGGTGGGCCGCGCAGGCACCAGAAGCACCCTCCACCCCACGGAAATAAGAAAACATGTAAACAAGCCTCAAAAACAGACTTCCAGATCACCTACAGCAACCCCAAAGGGAAATGAGATGGAACAATCTGATACTCAACAAACTGGACTCTCTGAACTGGCAACAAAAGAGGATCTGGAAAAAATGAAATCAGAAATAATTACTCAGAAAACAGCAAAGATTTCGCTCATGGTGCAAGACATGGTTAATAAATCTAGAGAGGACACAGATAAAAAAAAATAGAGGATCTGAGGAACATGATGGAATCCCAAAATAGGAAACAAATGGAATCCATAAAGCAGATGCAAACAGATTTCCAGGAGATTTAAAAACTCCATCAAAAGTCTGCACAGCCGAATGAACCAATGCAAGGATAGAATTTCACATATAGAAGATAAGATTGCAATTAGTGACCAGGAAAAGAAAAATTGCTTTAAAATTGGAAAGGAACCATGAGAAATCAATCCAGCAGCTGCTAGACGATCCAAGGAAGAATAACATAAGACTGACTGGAGTCAATGAAGAAAGAAGAGAGAGTGCAGATGACATAAAAAAACTCTTCACAGAAGTGATGGCAGAAAACTTCCCAAGCAGGGGAAAAGAACTTCACACACAGATAAGTGAGGCATATAGGACTCCAGCTAGCCTTGATAAAAAAAATCTACACATAGGCAAATAATAGGATTCCAGAAATCCAACAGAAGAACAAAATTCTACAAGCAGTGAGAGAAGAGAAACAAATCACCTACAAAGGAAAGCCCATCAGAATCACAGCAGACTTCTCAGTGCAAACCTTCAAGGCAAGAAGAGCTTGGAGTGATGTATTTCAAGCCCTAAAGGAAAACAGCCTCCAACCCAGATTGATGTACCCTGCAAAACTATCTTCCAAAATTGATGGAGAAATAAGATACTTTCATGATAAAGAGCACCTCAGGAACTTCATGAATATCAAATTGGCACTCCAAAAAATTTTAGACAATACCCTAGGAAAAGACAATGAGGATCACAACTCCAGGAAAACCAGCAGAATGAATCCATTGGGTGTGACAAATTAAACGCAAAGGGGGAGTATCCAACAAAAAGAAAAAGTCATGACAAGGCTTTTAAAACTTTTAACTTCATCTCCCTAATGAGTGTATAATTCAATCTTGTTATTGTATTGATTAGTATTTTTCTGATTCTAGAGTTGCACACCTTTCTTTGTGCTGTACTGGCTATCATCTTCTTACGTCTACTCTTTAATTGGGTTGTCTATTAATGAGCTGTAAGAAGTCTTTATATATTCTGGTCATAGGTTATATGCATTGTAACTATGGTCTGTTTAAGGACTACTTTTCATTTTAATGATGTCATTTAAAGTTCTAAATTTTGATGGAATCGCATTTATCAATTTTTTTCTTTTATACATCATGTCTTTTGTATCCTAGGTAGTTCTTGCCTACCCTAAATTCGTAAACATTTTCCCTTATAATTTCTTCTTAAAGTTTTATACTTTTAGGCTTTCATATTTAGGTTCATAGATGCCTTCAAGTTATTTTCATGTATGGAAATAAAGGGTTGAGGTTAATTTTTTTATATACAGATACCAGGTGTTCTAGTGCCGTTTGCTGAAAACACTATCTCTTCCTCAGCTCTTGAAATGAGTTTATATTCTATAAAATGCTAATGTTAAATAATCTTTCAAAACTCAGTGGACCATATATGTGTGGTTCTATTTCTAGATTCTCTGTTTTATTCCAATGATCTATATGTCTTTCCTTGCACCAACACTGCCTTGATTACTGTAGCTTTAGAAGAAGTCTTAAAATTAGGTACTAAACATCTTCCAACACTGTTTTTGGGTTTTGTGTGTGTGTGTGTGTGTGTGTGTGTGTGTTTTTAACTTTTCTAAGTCCTTTGTACTCCTACATAACTTTTAAATTTCAATATCCAATTCTTCATTTATAGCAAGTATACACAGACCCGAATTTTTATATATACCTTGTGTTTTCTAAGCCTGCTAAATTTAAATACAAGTTCTAGGGGCTCCTCGAGATTTCTTAGTATTTTCTCTGTAGATGATCATTTCATCTACATATAAAGATTTTGCTTCTACCTTGCCAATCCTATCCTAATTGTATCATTTTATTGCCAGACTATTTTGGTGGGGTCTAGGTTTCAAAGTTTAATGGACAGATAAAGAGTAAGCCTATCTGCCCTTGTTCCCCACCTTAAGGAGAAAGCATTGTATCTTCTCCATTTATATAAGGCATTCTCACTGGAAGTATGGAGTACATGTCTTTAATCTGTTGAGAAGGTTCTGTTTTACTTCTAGTCTCCTGATAGCTTTTACCATGAACAGCTGTAGAATTTAGTCCAATACTTTTTCTCCAACTAGTGACAGGATCATATGGCTTTCTCCTTTCCTCTGTTAAAATGATGACTTTTGGGGGTGGACCTTCCAATGCTGAACCAACACTGCCATCCCTATAACAAAACCACTTTCTACATCCTGCCAGATCTGACTTCTAATAGTTTGTTTTGTTAAACAAATTTTTATCTATGTTCATACTTTTTTCTTCTATTATCTTTATCCAATTTTAGGAGTAGCACAATGTTGAGTTCCTAAAATGAGGGGAGAACTGTTCCTTCTTTTTTCTGCTTTAATTGTTTGATATAATTTATCAGTTAAAATGTATATGAGCCTGCTGCTGTCATATAGGTAGATTTTCAAGCTAGGAATATACTTTCTTTAATAGGTGCTATTCAAATTTTATATTTTCTCCAGAGTTAGTTTCATTAATTTGTCTTCCAAGGTACTTCTTAGAAGTTGTCAAATTTATTTCAAAACAGATTTTTGAAATATGCTTTCTATATCCTTTTAAATTCTGTAAAATCTGTGGTAATTTCTCCTAGATCTTGATATTGTAATTTTAAAAATGTATAACTGATATTGTGTAACAGGAAGAAAGGGTCTAAAGGTGCAGGGGAAGTGGGAGGGGTAGGGGAAAGGAAAGAAGGGAAAAGAAAAAATATGAGAAAAGGAAAAAAATGGAAACAAAGTCTTTGCAAATAGGGAAGGGTGGAAGGGGTAAAGGGAGGGCAAGGGGAGGGGAAAAAAAAGAACCAAGATACTCATGTAATGGTACAAGATCCCAATGATGTATGTAACTGTATTTTATACCTAAAATGTACCAATAAACTTAATGGGGAAAAAAAAAAAGGAGGCAGACCAAGAGTCATGGGTTTGCAGAGAGTCCTCACAGGGTTATCTGAGTTGGATAAAGACCCTCTAAGCTGGTCAGAAAATTCAGGATTTATAAATGAATTATGTCCAAAGGAAAAGAAAATTGAATCTGCCTGTGCCTTAGAGACTTAGGAGAGAAGCTGCCTCCTCTAATCCTCACTTTCAGAGAGGGGAAAAGGAAAACGACCTTGGAGTTGGGCTGACTCTGGCTGGATCCAGCATTTGCCTAAGGAAGATTGTCCCAGAAAACCAAGTAATGGCCAGAGATCCAAAGCCACTGATGGCTGGTCTTAACCTTTGGTTTCAAGTTATGAACTAAATTGGGTAATGCATAATTTGTAAGACAATATAGCTAAAACATCTGAGTAGCATTTCTAGAGTAGTTGGAGAAAAAACCGAAAATGGGCTCAATAAAATGAGAGAATGTACTTGGCTTACATGGAGATAGCCAGCTTAGGTTTTCCTCTGGCTGAACACTGGGAGTTACTATTTTCATCTTTTGTATTTTAAATTTTAAAGGAATTCACATTATCGTGCTAAATGGAGCAGAGAGTTGGGGAGGAGGGGGATCAAGGTGGTATCTGTCAGAAGGTATACCTTCAATAAATATCTGCCTGACTTCGGCAAGCAGGAAGGCAAATTAAAGATGGCTGCTACCCAGCTGAATGAAAGTGAAGACACAAACCATGGCAGATTCCTCCTGCTCCATGGTCTCTCTGAGGCCAGACTCTTGGCCCATAAAACATCTGTTAGGAAGCATAGGTTGTGCAGCAACTCACTAAGATGAAGCCTCATTTTCAAAGACCAAGGGTCACCTGCGTTTGCATAACCAAATGAGAGGTTTTAAAATAGGAAGCTATCCTGTAGCTTAAAGACACAAAGTAATTCATTCCATTACTTTCTAAATACAAAATCACTTTCCTCTAATCCTCTATTTGATATGCTTATGCTTCCAAACAGGGATGTATGACACATGAAAGGCACAAACCACGTTGAGTACATAAAGCAATGGGACAAAAAGTAGGAGAGACCGCAAGCATAGTAAAATAATGATTCTTAAATTGACTAGTGTTTAAAGCTGAAAACAGTCTAGTGATCCCTATCACCTGCTAATCTTGCTTATGGAAATACATAAGATGAGTGAAAATTAAGGGGAATTTTCCCCATCTGTTAGAACAAGTAACAATCACCCAATTTTCGCTCAGGAATTCAAAAAATTTCAAATAAAAAATAGAAGTGTGTTATGACACTGTCATGTTGATATTAACAATGGTTCTCAAGTCATGCCTGTTTGAAGAGAACAAAACTCAACTCAAATAAGGGATATGCTGAAAGCAAACAACCAACATGAGTGCAACACTCCTTCTGACATTGCTCTCTCCATGAAGGTGAGAATTAACTTGTCTACAGTGGGTCTTGCCCCATTAGATACCCATGGGGGCCCTGAGAGTTGCTACTCTGTCCTAAGTCATCATCATGCTGACGAATGCTTCAGGAATCTTGATTCTGGACACTGTATCCTAGAGAGTTCTCAATTCATGCATGGAGGTCTACCAATAATAGAGTATGGTGCAATGATGCTCACACAAAGGAATCAACTGCAGCAGAGTGCTTCCTTGTCAATTGATGCAAATTCCTCCTGAGGGGTGGCACCAACACTGACCATACACAAACCAGTAAGTGATGCAATGGCTCTAACCTACGGGAAAAGCTCAGTTAAAAGTACTTAATTACCATTTCATATTCATTTGGGCAGCAATTATTTTTTTAAAAGGGGGGAAGAACAAAAACATAGTATGAAAATGTTGGCAAGGATACAGAGAAATTAGAACCCACATCTTACTGCTGATGGGAAGTAAAATGATGTATCTATTGTGGAAAATGCATTTAAGGTTTCCTACAAAATAAAACATAGAACTGTCATATGACTCAACAATTCTATGCCTAGGTATAGACCCAAAAGTACTAAAAGCAGGTACTTAGGGCTCACAGAAGCATTATTCCCAATAGAAAAAAGATGGAAACAACCCAAATGTTTCTCAACAGATGAACAGATAAATAAAAGCTGGCATATGTATACAGTGGGATATTATTCACCTCTAAAAAGGAATAAAATCTGGACACATGCAACAACATGGATGAACCTTGAAAATATGCTAAGAGAAAAAAGTCAGACATGAAAGGATGAACACTGCATGAAACCACTTATGTAGTACTTAGAATAATTCATTGGGATAGAAAGTAGAATTGAGGTCACCAGGGCCTGGGGGAAGGAGAGATTTGGGAGTTGATATATAATGGGTTCAGAGTTTCTGTCTGAAATAAGTTTTTAAATTCTGGAAATGGATAATGGTGACAGTTCCACAACATTATATATGTAGTTCATGCCACCAAGTTGTATATTTAAAAAATAGATTAAATGATAAATTTTATTATAATATATACTTAATACCATAAAAATATTTTAAGTGCTGAATCAACCAAGATCAATATTTATAAAATTATATGTAAAAGGCATAGGAAGTTACAGACAATAAAAGTTAAACACTTGCAGTCCTGCATGTATGGATTTTTTGTGATTATTCATGTTCACAGTTGTGCTTTAGTCAAAACTCAAGAAAGAATATCACAAAAGATTACTTGCTTCCATTCCATAAAAATCTGAATAAAATCAGTGCCAGAACATGGCAGGGACATGAGGGAAATTTAGCTTTCAGAGCCAAGAACTCTCATGACAGTTGAGGATTCAAGTTCACGTTCCTCAACCTTCCCAGCACACCTGCACACAGTAAACATCAGTAATGAAGATGGAAATGAGGCCTTTCCAACTGCAGCTTTGGCTCTCTTACCATATTGCTGGGACAGCACCTTTTTTTATACCTGTCATGGACTTCCATGTTCATTAAGAGGGAAAATATGCAATGCTATGGATTATTTTCCATTTGTCCTTTAAAAAAATAATTCCTTTCCCCTCAAGTCCAAATCATTTTGAGTTTAAGTCACAGTCATCTAAAATGAAACATAGGCATAAAAATTCCCTAGTATCCAAAATTAACGGGAAAAAAGCTACAGTGCAACAAATTCTGAATTGAAGGAATAATCTATTAAATTTAATAGTAAGACTTTGTTTAGAATAGCAGACTGGTAGCTGAGCTTTCCTGAGGTCTTTTTTCTTTAAATATGTAAATGGCTGCCATCATGTGAGATGGTTTTAATTAAATTTTACTCAGCTAGAAGGGATTAATGAAAGGTAATGTCACATCAAAATATAACGAAATGAAAATTTTCAAGGGAAGTCAACCATTTTTAGCTTTGTGGGTAAAGTAAAAAATTGAACTGATATTACATTTGCATGTTAAAAGAAAATTATTGGTTCCAGATTTATAACAATGAAAACAGTCTTCTCCTGGAATACATATTAAAGTTGTATGAAAACAAATCAATGTTCCTTATCACATAGTATAAAGCATGCCATTCTTCAAATGGCACATAGGTTTTATCTCTAAGCACTTTACACAAATGCCCCATACTTGCAAAACTCCCAGTATTCCCATTTTTAACCAGGAACACATCCTCTCCTTGCTCCAACTTCTCCAAGAGAATAATCTTCAACTCTTCTCTCAATTTCTTTTTCCCTAATTTCACCAATTTCTCCTGAGCTTCCATTTTTTACTTACCTCCCCGCTGGGATCTGAGATCTACTTTGAAGAATTAAGACAACAAATATAGGATTAGAGAGAAAGAAGATTTGAGGGTGCCACTTAAGTTACTGGACAGAGCAACTGTATAAATGGGGTTACCATCTTGTAACCAAAAGGGAATCTTGGACGAAGCTGAAAGCATAGAAGATGAAGGAGAGAGGGAAAGAAAAGCCAGATTTTGGTATTAGCATAGCATTCACCCTCAGACTCTCAGTCATGTGAACCACGAAGTACCCTTTAGAAATGTTATTTTCATATATACCCATACCTTCATATACACCATAAAATTTAATATGCTTCAAACAAGATCATATCATACATCATTTTATTATACCTGTTTGAAATGATTTTTCTGGATTTCCAACAGAATAATCTTAAATGCCAAAGGGAGAATTGGCAGATTGTGAAATATTAATGGAGGAGACTAAAGAGCAAGTGGGAATCAGCTTGGACTTGGAGTGAATTGTTGTTTAGACAGGGCTTTTGGTTTCGGACAGGTTGAGTACAATGTGCTGCTAGGTGACCCAAAAGGACTTTTCAGGCTAACAGGTGGAACTTCAGGGTCTGAAGCCAAAAGATAGAGTGCTACAGTCCAGGATTTGAGGGGTATCTGCAGGAAGGAGAACTCCAACACACAGAGGAAATCCTGGAAACTTTCTTTTTTGTGGCTGAAAGGAGAAGGCAGTCTAAGAGGTGGGAGGAAAGTCAGCAGAGATCTGGGGTCTGAAGAAGGTTAAGAAATGAAACCTCTCAGGAACAGCAATCCCCAATATAAAAGGATCCAGCACAGTCCAGGAGAAAATATGATGGCAATAGTGGGATTTGACAATTACTGGTCCTTTATGGTCCAAAAACCACACACCTGGAAGAATGTAGATAATGACAGCCACACAAATGCAAAGAGACAGTTGCTAAATGGTATTCCTTCTTTTACCCATTTCAAATTATTCCCATATTTTTCAAATCAAACCTGAAATAAAACAAATTTTTCTGATGCCAAATGTAAATATATGGTAATACAACCTCAATAATTTAGTAACTGTAGCATCACAGGATATCTGCTTTGTAGAACAAAACTTTAAAATCCCTTAAAGGTAAGTATATTACAAATCACGCAAACATGTTTAAAGGGAAATCCAAAAGTTTGCTTTTTAAAGCTCAGATCAAGCAATGCTTTTGTGCTAAGTTCAAAATTATCCAAACAATACAGCATTACTTTTAATTTCATAAAGGTATAAAAGCCTTCAAAATTTTGCAACATGAGCTCCCTATCTGAACACCTGCCACCTAGTATTTATTCCAGGCTTCCTCATTCTCATTCTAAAAAATTTATTGCAACATTTCTACACAAATGTATATCAAACCCATCATTCTAGACTTCTTTCTGCAATATTTTTAAGGCTTTTATTTTATGATTCTTCAATTACTTAAACTGAGGCTGTGAGAGAGATGCAAGGAGGGGAAGAAGTTGAGTTGGACTCTGGGTCTATGTACTTCTCCTTCTCTTCCCTTTTCAGTCTAAAACCTCCTTAGTTTAGTGGAACAGAATTTGTTTCTGTTGCTCAGCTGTAACTCCTAACTGTGAGTATAGTTCTGCATCCAGCATGGACATCTAGGATTACATTTTTTTTTTTTTTCAGCAAAATGTGTGCCACGTTAAGTTTAACAGTGACTCAAATCTTTCTCAAGATGGCAGGCAAAAGAAACTCGCTCTGTAATTCTGGGAAGATGGAAGTTAGTCAAAACATTTAGGACCTATACTTCAATTCTTGCTAAATACAAATAAAAAATGGCCTCATACAGTGAGAATAAAAGCTCTAGCCTTCTGCTTAATCCCTTTTATCTAATGGTACAAGAATTTAGCATACACGGTTAATCGACTTCTTCCTGGGGTGTAGAAATGTGACACAGGGATTTAAACACCAGAGGACATGTTCTGGGGGCTATGTGAAGCAATGTAGCTCTGAAGGTCTCTTTTGCTTTTATCTATCTCTATTGCATATTCTCATTCATATTATGTACCTGTGCAATGTTTTAATGGGACATTTATTCATTCTCTTACCATTTAATTATTCAGTCAGTGTTCATTGAGCACTACTATATACCAATATCCTACCAGATGGGCAGGTAAAGGTATAGGCAAAATAGTTTCTGTCCTTGGAGAGCACAGTCTAGTGAGGCAGAAAAGCACGTAAAAAAGCAGGTATATCTCACATTCATATTCTCTCTCTCTCTCTCTCTCCCTCTCTACTGCCTTGATCCCCTTATCTTTCACTTCTCTTTCTCCTTTAGTTAAAACATTAAAACCAAAGTACAAGGTGTAATACTTAGCATTGAATAGTTTTACCTTTCTTTTCCTTCATTGTGATAGTGAGAACATAAAGATTTCTCTATCTGTAAAAAATTGTAGGTAAAATAATATGCCTGCGATTTTCTTTAATAGACTCCAAAAAGAAAAGAAAAAGTAGAGATAGGATAGATGGAGCACAATTGGTAAAAGCTGACAATTACTGAAGCTGCAAGATGGGTACATGGTCTATTATATTGTTCTCTCTACTTCTGCAGACATGTGAAATATATACAATAAAAAGCTGAAACATAAATAGATGGGATTTTACAAACATAGTCAAACTTTTTTGGGAGATTGAACCAAGGACCTTAACACTGAGCCCTGTCTTTCATTTTTTATTTTGAAACAGAATCTCACTAAGTTGCTAAATTGCCCAAATTGGACTCAAAATTTGAAATTAACCTCCGAGAGTGCTGGGATTACAGGTGTGCACCACCATGCCTGGCTCAAACTTTTTTTTTCTGCATTAGTCAAGGCCATTGGCACCTTATTTGGAAATAGGATTGTTACAGATATAATTAATTGGATGAGCTTATGCAGGTGAAGGTAGGCTCAAATCCAATAGACTGGTGTTTTTATGTAGGGGAATTTGGACACAGATACACTAGAAGAAGCCAAGTGAAGGTAGCAGCAAAGACTGGAATGATGTTTCTATAAAGCTAAAGAACACACACAAAAAATATCCAGCAACCCCCCCAGAAGCTCGGGGCAGGTCATGGAATAGATTCTCTCTCACAGTCCTCAGAGGGAACCAACTCTTGCCAATAGCTAACCTTCAGAATAAAAGGAAAACAAATTTGTGTTCTTTAATACATAACTTTCTTATAGCAGGCTCAGCAAACTAATACATGTACCAAGGCAGTTTCTAGAAAGTAAATACTAAACAGGTGAAAATTAAATGATTTGAACAAGAACAAGTGGCTAGGGATTCAACAGAACCTCTGGCCCCATTAAATGTATTTGTATCACCAATGAATAATGATGACACCCCAAGTACAAGGCAGTAATAACCTATTGCCAGAGTAAAGAACAAAGGTTTTACTAATACTTCTGCAGGGAAAATTAAGGGCCTGAAAGATCATAGATGACTATAAGCAAAAAAGTTATTTAAACTTAGGTTGCTGATAGGAAATGGAAACTGTAAAATTCAAAAATATCTACAGCATCTGTACAGATGTACTTGTTCATGATTATAAACGAGCTTAATAAAATCACAACTCAAAGATTCAACACAGAAGTATAACCAGAAGTCCAAATTAAAATCATTGGCTTTTTCATGTGCCCTACTTATTATACAAGCTGGTGTCTGCAATCATAACCAATCATTCAATGATCATATTCATGTGATGCTTTGCTGCTGGCTCCAAACTCTCTTTCCATTACTGGAGAGATAAGAACAGGGCTTCCAGGCAAGTTCACAACCACCCAGAAAACTAACATGAAGAATCTGCAAAGGGACCAAACCCAATTAAGCAACCCACAGCACTCACCTTTGTGAAGGCTACTACTAATTTAAAAGAGAGTAAACCCAGCCAGGAGTCTCAGAACAAAAGAATCAAAGAGTTCAGAAAAATTCTACCGTAAATTAGGAAACTATGCTTCCTGGAGGCCTTTTGGGGGACTGAGAGGGTGAGTAGTCAGGCCATGACTGTGCCTTGCCTCTATTCTTCTCCCATTTGATCCTAGGCTACTATTTTATGATTAAGTCAACATTTTGAAGTCCTAACAGCCTCCTAAATAGTCAATATCCTTAACTTATACTTGTTACACATTTTTTTGTATTAAATTCTTTTATTGGTACATTGTAGGTATACAACACAATTACATTTCTCATTGGGAATTGGACCTTTACATAATGCATCTTGGTTCTTATTTTTTCCCCATTCCTAGCCCTCCCTTCATGCCCTCCACCCTTCCCTATTTACAAAGACTTTATTTCCATTTTTTCCATTTCTCACCATTTTTCCTTTCCCTTCTTTCCTTTCCCCTGCCCCTCCCACTACCCCTACCCCTTTGGATAACTTATACTTGTTAATAAATAGGACAGTTGGTTGCTAGCTCATGGTTGGGGCAAAGGCCAAGAACTATGTCTATCTTTCTGGTATCCTAATTTCATATTTATATCTAACCTACTCTCAAAATAAAGTTGTATGTGTGTGTATTTGGCCACTCTTTCCACAAATACCCATGAAGCTCCTAAACAGAAGGCCAGAAAGCTTAGCAGGCACTGGGGGCTAGGACTTCCTAAAGCACAGTCCTTTATGGCATCTGCTTAGAAGAGGTAGTAGAAATCTTGAATCTGATTTCAAGGATGGTGTGATGAGAAAATGGAATTCATCCTGCACTGTGCTTGAGTGAAGAGAAGAGGAATCAGCCAAAGAGTGGAGACAGGCCTAGGCCAGAGGCAAGCAGAGGGCCAGGGGCCCTGAAATCTGAAAAGCGAGCATCTTCAAGAAGGAGGAAGCTTGCATTAGTGTCAAGCTCACAAGGGGTCAGGAGGAAGTGGGCTAAGGTAAATCTATAGATGAGGAACTAGAGAGTAACTGTCATACATGGGGACTGGCAGGAAGCTGGGGAGGGAAGAATCAGAGGTAGGGATAGGAAGCATTCAGGTTACTTGAATTCTAGTCAATAAATACTCATTGAACAATAGCTGCCTCCCAAATACAGAGGTAGGCCCTGGTGAGTGTAAAGATCAATAAGGATATGGGCTCTCCAAGAGCTATGCATGGAGTGGGTAAAGTCGGTCATAAAACAGGTCACTTTGGCATGGTGCAGTACATGCACGTAGGAAGGTCTTCCCACTGTGGGACATGAGTACCTACGGAGGGGCTACTTCCCATATATGGGGCAGAAGTGATGCTGATGGTGATGCTGAAGTTGCAAAAGGACAAAGAGCCGAGGTACTTTTCTGCTTTGAGCTAAGGTAGCCATCTGACAAAGTATGCCAGAAAGATGCAAAATTATGTAAAGATGCTCAAGCCACTTCATGCAAACTGTGGAGATGGGTACCAGGTCACCAGAAAATCCAGCCCATATGGCAAGGAATGTGATTCCCATCAAGAGGGAAAAGGTTGCTTCTGATGATGACTCACAGAAGAAAACTATGAAGCTGTCCCAAATATTTTAGTAAACACATTCCATTTGAATCCAGTACTCTCTATTGGTTTGTTTTAGCCATGTAATTACAAAGGTCCTGTCCATGAGTTAGGGAGAAAGTGTTTCATATTTAATGCTTTGGTTTGGCTTTGATTGTAACCAATGGTGGAATGGGGGTGAGGATGGTCTAAGAACTGAAAGAAGGATGTTAACATCTAGTTTGAAAGGCAAGGCTATAGTGCAAAATCACTTCTGAAATCAGAGGCCACCATAATCCAGAGGTAATTTTTAATTCTAAGAGATAAATACATGCAGGAACTTTCCATAAAGTGCTTTCATTTTGTCATGATTACATGGACTTTTTGTGACAAAGTCTGTTCACATTATTATGCAAATTTTTACCCATGTAGCATTCCTCTCTGCTTATCTTGAGGAACAATTCAAAAAGAAACCATAATACACTAATTGCCTCCCTTTTATCAAGTATGTTGGGAACTAATAAAGTATCAGGGACATGGAACACCATATAATTACCAAGCAGTGAGGCCAGGAGCTTCCAAAAAAGAAATCTGAAGGTATCCAAAGGGTTCTAATGCCCATGGGAAACAGTGGGAGCAACTGGGGAAGGAAAGTTTTTATACAAATAAGGACATTAAAGCATCAAGAGCAGCAGAGAAGTGACTGGAAATTAAAAAGGAAGGAAGGATGGAGGGACAGAGAGGAAGAACCGCCATGCGAGATAAATACATTACGTTTCCAAAGTACACATCAGAAAATACAAGGCTGAGTAAATTTTAAAAGAAACATTATATAGTAGCACAATCGGTTAGCGTGCGGTGCTTATATAAAATAAACATTATAAATTGTTATCCCAAGTTTTTTAAGTCAAAATACTGTTTAACCTACAACTCTACATAATGCTCAAAAAACTTGCAACTATTTTCTGATTTTAAAATATACATGTTGTTTCTGCATAACAATGAATCTGTAATTACCCATACCAAAGTGTTAAAGGGATTGATTTGTCTCTAGCACGGTGCTTGGAAAGATTTAATTCCACTTGTATTTCTTTTTGTTCTATATGTTCTGTCATTTTCAATCTTTCATGTATTATTTAACTAAAAATCTAACTACACAGATGATGCTTATAGCCATCCTACGGCACTGCAAGATACTTAAGTGGTATTTTTCTTGTGTGTGGGTGTGAATCATCAAAAAATTCTGAATGTAGTACCTATTTAGAATTGGGTTTGTTTGGTATACTCTGAGTTTACTGGTATTTGTTTAATACAATTCCATGACTCCTGTGTGTGCTTAACCACAGGGTCTACATAGATTTCAGAAAACAAAACTAAGAAATATCTGAGGACAGCTGACTGAGACATGCACAACAGTTGAAAACAAAACAAAATAAAAACTGGGATAACATCTAATTGTTGTCTGCTTAAACACTTTTGGGATTTCATTCTAGTAATTCCACACTTAGCAATTAATTCAAGGAAAATGAACAGATGTGATAAAAAAGATATGCAACACAAAGATGTTTTTAATAGCATGATATACAATATCAAAAAAGTGGAAATAGGGCCGGGGATTTATCTCAGTGGTTTCGCTGCCTGCTGCGCAAGTTCAAGGACCCAAGTTCGATCCCTGGTACCGAAAAAAAAAAGGTGGAAATAAACCAGGTGTCATGACACACACCTGTAATCCTAGCACTATGGGAAGCTGAGGCAGGAGGGTAGGAAATCTGAGCCCAACATGGGCAACCGAGCAACTTAGCAAACCCCTTTCTCAAAATAAAAAAATAAGAAATGAAGAATGGACTGGGGATATAGCTCAGTGTGCAGGCCTTAGTTCAATCACCAGTGTGGGGGCGAGGGGGGGGGGGTTGGAAAGAAGTAAGAGTTCAATGATAGAAATGTAAAGAACTAGACATCCACTAGATATGATGCTACGCAGCTAAAAAACTATGATGTAAAAGTAATTATTGAAGTAGGTAAACATCTAAGACACATCACAAAAAGAAGGAAAAAAAGCTAACTACAAAACAGAAATCAATTTTAAAATAAACAAGGAAGGAGAAATATCAAAATATTAATAGTAATTAGTTGTAATTTGCAGAGTGAGACCATCACAGTAAAATTTTCAAAAAATTAAAATTGACCTTCAAAATAAATATATTAAAAGTTATTCGACTCATGAATAAGGAACCCACAAGGGTGATAAAACTGGTTCAAGTAAAAATTAAAACCCACCAAGAAATGCATTCTGCAAATGGTTTGCTGAGTTAGAGATGGGAGGTGACAGATAACAGATTTCTTTTGGGGAGTGATAAAAATGCTCTAAAATGAACTGTGTTGATGGTTGTACAACTTTGTAAATACTAGATACACTGAAACATGGTAGGAGACAGACAGATCGATCAATCCAAGTTAGCTTAAAAAACTAAAACAGAGCTGAGGAGAAAGTTCAGCAGTAGAACACTTGCTTAGTGTATGCAAGGGCCTGGGTTCCATCCCCAGCACGGAAAAAAAAAAGCTAAAAAAAAAAGAGCTGTAATACCATAACAGTTAAATAATTCATGAGTGTTAAACAATTCCTCTGTATAACACTGAAGGTGTTAACGCTGCCCTCTTTTATTCCATATTTTAAGCAATTTTTCTTAACATTAAAATAATTGTATTCCTTTTTTATATTCATTAAGTTTATTGGTACATTGTAGATATACAATATGATGGCATTCATCATTGGGAATTTGCACCTTTACATGATATATCTTGGTTCTTATTTTTTTCCCCCTTCCCCTGCCCTCCTGTCAACCCCTCCACCCCTCCCTATTTACAAAGACTTTGTTTCCAATTTTTTCCTTTTCTCCTATTTATTCCTTTTCCTTCTTTCCTTTGATAATTGTATTCTTTTTGAGGTTTTTATAGGGTTTGTTCTTGCTGTTTTGGGCTAAATTTTCTGGTGCGAGTTGTGGAACTCTGGATAGGTTCTGTCTACAGATGTGTAGGCCGTGTCCCCAGGTGATCTCTGATGCAGATGAGGGCAGCCAACAGCCTCTGGACCAGACAGACTGGGTAGAACAGAGCCAGTGGGCTTGTCTTTACTCCTGACTCACCAGCTACAAGGTCTTACATGTGTTAACCTCACCAACTCAATCCTCTCTGCCTCTAAATGGAAACTGACACCACCAACCTTGTAGGATTCTTCAGGACCACACCAGATAGTGTGAATGAAGCGCCAATCTAGTCCTGAGACATAGCAGTCACTCAACAAACACAAGCTGAGAATCCCTTACCCAAAATGGTTGGGACTAGAAGTGTTTTGAATTCTGCATCTTTTCAGATTTGGGAGTATTTGTGTATTTATAATACAGTATTTTGAGGATGGATCCCTAAATAAGAAATTTGTGTATGCTTCACATATATCCTATAGACACAGCCTGAAGATAACTCTTACAGCTTGTGTTTAGATGCGCCCCCCCCCCCCCAATCCTCATGTGGATGAGCTGGAGCTTTCTTTTTCGGAGGTGGCTGAATATGGAATGTGTGATGCTGGGATTAAGGGCATGTGATTACTAAACCACCACACATGAGTGATTGGTTTGGCATCACTCTAAACCCAGTAGTCTGGATGGAATAAAAGGGGGCAGAAAGAGGCTGTTAAGGTCCCTTGTTGCTTTTACTACCGTGTGGATGCCATGAACTGTTTCTCCTCTGCGACATCCCTCTGCCATGCGCCACCCTGCCTTGGAGCCAGCCAATTATGGACTGAAACTTCTACAAACTGTGAGCTAATAAACCCCTCCCCTTCAACTTTGGGTGTCTGGTGTTTTGTCTCAGCAATGAGAGAAAAGTAACTAAGACAGTAACGTTAGGAAAATATTTTAATAACTTCGTGCATGGAATGAATTTCATCATGTAGGATTTTCTACCATGTCACCTCTCAAAATATTTCAGATTTGGGAACATTTCAATTTTCAGATTTTCAGATTAGGAACACTCAGCCTATAATTTCTCTTCCTTTTCTCTAAATTGGAGAGAAACCAAATTTTATAAAAAGAACAAGTATGGGGTTCCAAAATAATCTGAAACTAGTGAGTAATATCCATGGGATATCTTCAGATGAAGAAAATGTGAGAAAAAGACAGTGGGGCTAACAAAGAAATTGATGACTAGAAGGACCAAGATAAACCAAGTCTCAGGGAACAGCACAGCCTACTCAGGCCAGTAGCTTTTCCTCTATACTACCTATAAAAAGAGAAAGCATGCAAAGGAATCCCACCCACCACCCTTTGTAGGCTGGGAAGACAGAGGGAAGCCAGTGCCTCCCAGCATCTCCTTCCTGGCTTCCTCTCTCCACACAAAGGCCAGGTGTTGACAGTATTAGCAGCTGTCCAGATAGGCCAGTCCTTGGCTGTCTCCTCCCTTCCAGCCCTGGCCCCCATAAATCAGGCATGACAGGAAGTGCAGCTTGGCCAGGACCTGGGTTGTGATCCCAGAGTACAAAGAGGCACCCTCTCAACACACACAAACACACACACACACACACACACACACACACACACACACACACACACCCGCAGTGCA
Source organism: Heterocephalus glaber (assembly GCF_053883595.1). NCBI lineage: Eukaryota > Metazoa > Chordata > Mammalia > Rodentia > Bathyergidae > Heterocephalus > Heterocephalus glaber. Next base: position 14,460,320 of record NW_028258173.1, on the reverse strand, counting down.
TGGGCCGGCTACACCCTTCCAATGCCAACAGCACAAGGCGCTCAAAGTATGATCCTTTGTCTCAGGAGAGTCAGCTGCTAAGAAAGGGAGCCAGAAACCATGGCCAGGGGTGTAAAGGATTCACCACAATTAGGAAGTGTCCTCAACTACCTTTGTTCTTCCACATCTTCATCGATGGCCACCCAAACCTTTCATTCTACAATCATGTGGGATGACAATCCTGTGCACATTAATCCCCTGCCACACACAATGTGTAATTGTCTCTGTGGAAGACAGGTAACCTGACAAGACTCCAGATAAAAATATATCCCTTTTATTTATTTATTTTTTGGTACGAGGGATCCAACTTGGGTCCTTGCGCTTGCGCAGCAGGTGGCAAAACCACTGAGCTAAATCCCCAGCCTAAATATATCCCTTTTAAATGAAGGCTGACAGGGAGATTGGTTTATGACAAATGAAGGTAGCGGGCTTCATCTTCCAGACCTGGAGGAACGCACACTGTGCAAGTTTCCCGAGTGGGAAAGAGGAAACAAATTTGGCCATGTCTTGGATGACTAAATTAGAAACCAAAAGGAAAATCCAGAATTAGATCAAGCTTATCATTTTCATGAACACAGTAAGTAATAAATATGATTCAAATTCCAACACTGGCTTCAAAATTACAGAAATGGTGAGTGAGAAGGACAATGACCAACAACAGCACAAATGAAAAGACAAGGCATTTTAATTAACACAATTAACAATGTGGCATGGCTGCCAAGAGCTAAGCAAAGAGGTTGCACTAAGAGATATGATACCTAGAAAGAGGAGGTGAGAGGTCCCTTTAAAATTTGCAACACATTTTAACTCTTCCTGAGACTTAGTGTAGGGTTCCAAAGTAAGCTCCTCATCATTGTGGCTTACATTTCTAGGGACAAGAAGGTGAGACTCTGAATGTCATCCTTAGAGGAATGGGGAATCCACATGAAAGGGAAGAGAGCCTGCAATTTAGCTGTTTACAAAATATTTGAAGGTCTGGTATTTGCAGGAAAGAGTAAGCCTTTTCTTTTCCTCTCTAAAAGGACAGAAACCCTACAGGAACAAAGGGTGGAAGTTACAGGGTGTCAGGTTTCAGCTCCTTGCCAGCAAGGATGATGTAAGGCCTGTCTGAAAATGAAGGAGGTAGGAGGATTCCGGGGTCACCAAGGCAGAACCTGGAAACTGTGCCGTGTGAATGAACACCAAGGAGAGCACTCAGACACTGCCTGTTACCTAGATTACACACACCACACAAACTTTAAGATTGGTATATTCACTCTACAATCCTAACACCACCAAATCCAACCAAAGCAATGGCTACGGTAATTCTATTTAGAAAAAGTTCTAGTTATTGTTAATCTTGTCTTAAAGTGGAGGAAATGGGCTGCTCGTGTAATAAAACACATCTAAAGGACTCTTTAGGAAAAAAAAGAGGAAAAGAGAGCATTTCCCTTTCAGAGATAAAACACCAACTTCAGCACATTTTAAAGCTAAAAAGTAATGGATCAACTTGGTCCTTTTCCACTGGAACCACTACCGATAATAAATTCACCCCAGAGCCCTAGCACACCCAGACCATGGCCATTTCTCAAGAGTGTAGCATGAGAGTGTTTGTTTTCAATTTGTGTAACAATAGCCTCCCAAGGAGAATGACAAGTCTCTTCCTACAAAATGTCTACACACACACTATTCCCTAGGCATCAGGCTGGAGGTGCACTCCCAGCAGTCTGGGGTCCCCATCAATTTTTAAAGCTCTTATGCATGCATGCACATACACACAAGAAAACAGAGACAGTGTCACTGGAGATTTCTGACCATGTCAATAGTATTATGAGTGTTATTTTTCCCTGATCTGGACATATTGCTACAGAAGTATCTTGAAATTACACTGTATAATGTTGGGTTACTTGAACTTGATCACATGAAAAAGTAAGGATCAATGACAAGAGTAACAATCTTCACAATGCCAACAGTGCTAATGATACTCTTCTTAGTAAGGCTGAGAAAACAGTGAGGCAGAGTCAGTTGCTAAGTGCAGTTAAAAGGTAGTAGGGCTGAACTCAAATCCACTAGCCTGGCCTGAGGCTCAAGATTTTCCCAGGGCATTAGCTGCTGGCACAGGGCAATTCTTTTGGAACAAGAGTTGCTGTAGGTATTATTTTGGCAGCACTATGATTATGGTCTAAGCTTCTCTGCCATCACACATACATTTAAACAACTACGGAATGTAAGGCCACACAGGGTCCAGTTTCCAGGTCCTTGGTGGCTACTCAGGATCCAGGTTGCAAGGCACTCCCTTTCTGAAGGCTGGTGTTAAAGGGAAGTGGCAGAGTGCAGGTGTGAGACAGGCTGAAGCAGGAGATGGGCAGCAGGATGTTCACCTGTTCAAGCCAGGACAAACCCCTGTGGTCTGTGCAGTGTGAAGGACCAGGCAAGGTAACAGGGAAGCACACGGGGTGAAGCCAATGCAAGACTGAGAATCCTGACCCAAGGCAGATGGAGTAGGTTCAGGGACCAAAGCAGCCTGGCCCAACTTCCAGGTAAAGAACTGAGCTGTAAAGGGTGCAGTCACCCATGGGCAGGTGCAAGTAACCCTGCTGCAGCAGGAAAGACTGGTGGGGAGGGGAAGAGAAGTCTGCAGCTCTCTGCACCCCCTACTCTGGCGAATGGTCTCCACTATAAGAAAGAAGAGGGGACCAGCCATATTTCAGGGCTGCGGCTTCAGCCTGGCAGAGAACAAAGTTTGCCTCATTCACCACTGCAAACAAGGAGGGCACAGATTCCAATAGTTCAGACAGTGGTTACAAAAGCTACACCTCTTAAAAAGAAACCAATTTCTCTGAAAAGCAAAAAGACCCAATCATTCTACACTAATCCATGATGTTCCTGCTGCTTTACATTTGAGATCTGCAGAGGACCTCAAAACCTCCTTTTGAAAAACCTCCTATGCAAGAGGCAGCCCAGCTGGAGAAGGCATCTGTGGACCAAGGGCCCTCGTGACATCCTAAGTCTCATTCATTTGGAGGTATTTGCTCCCAGTGACTTAACATCAACTGCTGACTCTTCACTTCTTTCTGGCAACTGAGCACTAAACTCAAGAAGGAAATATGAGGTAAATTTTGTGAAAATATCTGATAATGGATTTCTGTTCCCTTGACAAAAACAGAAAAATGGGGAAATGCTAACAGGATTCTGGGGTTGTAAGTAATGATTTAGAAGATTTCCACCCGGTTACTATCAATGAGCAAACAAACCCAGAACACCTGAATAGAGCTCAATGGGCCCCAAGCAGACTTGACATCCATCCTTCCCTGCGGCCACAGCCCCTGGAACCAGGAAAGACAAAGGTCAAGACTTCTAGAAGGTACCACCCCTCACTTTTGGTCTCCATGAAGGTTGTATTTCATTGGCTGAGAATAAAGTTTAAACTTGATGGACTGAATTGATTGATCAAATTCTGATTCTTCTGCATTGTGGTTCTCTCTCTAAATGTTTTAGAGTACGTGAGTATGGGACTGACCCAGCCATTCCTCTGAATGGTTCACAGTGACCTTGAGGGTAAGTTACTTTCTTACCAGCAGTCAAGTCCAACTAAACACAACTTTTCATGGAACTGGTTAGAGACAGGATGGAAAAGAGTGACACAGTGATAAATGTATCCACAGTGGATATAAGAAATCAGATTGCACACCTAGCTTTATTTATTATTAATACATGTTTGCAGTACATAATGTTCACATCCCTTGTGTGGAATTGGTACAGGTAGATAATACATCTTAATTCTTTTTTTCATTCATTTTCCCTCCTCTTCTTCCTATCGCCTCTCTCTTTTTTTTTTTTTTTAGGTACCTGGGATCAAACTCGGGACCTTGCACTTGCAAAGCAGGTGTCAGAACCACTGAGCTAAATCCCTAGTCCCTTTTTTTTTTTGATACTGGGGATTGAACTTGGAACCTTGAGCTTGTGAGGCAGGTGGTGGCACCATCGAGCTAAATCCCTGGCCCTCTCCTCTAACTCTTGATTTCCAGATCTCCCTATTTCTATCATCTATCTTTTATTTTGCTCTTTACTTGTAATTTGGGTTTCTCATATAAGAGAAACCATATGATATTTAAACTTGTATGTCTATTTCCCTTAACATTATGATCTCAAGGTGCATTCATTTTCCTACAAATGACTCAAGTTTATCTCTTTACTTTTAGTTTAGTATTCCATTGTGCATAAACACCACATTTTCTTTATCCATTCATCTGTTGATGGACATACAGGCCACTTCCAAGATTTAGCTATTATGAATTATGCTGCTATAAACATGGGTATGCATGTAGAACTGTAGTGTGATGTCATCAACTCTTTTGAGAAGATACCTAGAAGGAGAACAGTTGGGTCAAATGGAATTTCTAACTTTAGGCTTTTGAGGAATCTCTTCATTGATTTCCATAGTGATTTTACTACTTTACATTCCTACCAACAGTGTAGAAAGATTCCTTTTTCCCTGCATCCTCACCAGCATTTGTTATTATTTGATTTCTTGATGACAGCCATTCTTTCTGGGGTAAGACAGAATCTCAGTGTTGTTTTAATTTGCATTTCTCTAATGGCCAGCAATACTCCCAATTTTTAAAAAGTGACGTTCACTGTTTTATGTTCCAGATAAAGACAACAGTCCATTCAATTTTCCAAATTCATTCAGACTCACCAGTTTGCAAACATTTTATTTTTGCTCTCCCATAAAGTCACGGGAGGCTGAAAAGCATAGCTCTGCTCTCTGGTAACATCATTTTCCTGTGACTGTCCTGTCTAGAATACATTGCTGCAACTCAATTCCACCAAAGATATCTTCTATGTATTATGTATTATGTGCCAGACACTGGCCCTGTATGAGTTGAAAAACCTGAGGGCACTCAAAAGCCAATTAGTGGACAGACATAAACCATGTTTGACTTTGTAAACGCTCTCAGAGGCACACATGGTCATATGCATTTACAAACTATGGCACTGTCTGGAAACAGTTCAAAGTTTATCTGCTGTTCCAGAGTATTTACTCTTTCTTTGCGAGGTATTACTTGTTGAATGTCCCCAAAATAAAATAAATTTTACTCTGATGAATGCTACTGATGGGAACAAAATTTGGAGTACTGGGAACTAAAGTATTAGGTTAGCAAATACAAAACTAATCTTGTTTCGGAAACTAGAGAATATGCCCTAAATAAGATCAATGATCTTTTATTCAGTATGTCCCCATGCTCTAGAACTCACAGAATACTTTATATAAATATAATAAAATAAACACACATAGGTGCCAAACACAGGGAAAGCTTTGGGAAAGCCATGTTTCCTCTCCCACTTGAAACACAGCAGGCAGGGCTCCCTAATGAAACACTGGCTTCAGGTACTAGCAGCCGAATCAGTCTATAAGGAGGAAGCTGACTTGAAGATTGCGTTCCAGTTCTAATTTACTCCATTTTCTCTACCCAAGTAGTTAAACATTTGTTTCAGAGTACCATCTTACTGAGCTTATCTCCCTAATAACTGAATCCTGGAATGTTTAGTCCTTCGAGATCACTTCAAAAGGGCAATTTTTAGTATTGAAATGAAAAGCTCACAGTCCTCTTTAAGTCTGTGTTGCATTGACTCATTGGGAATACCAGCTTTGCACAAATCAGGTCTCCAAAGCCAGGTGAAGCCAGATAGCTCCAACTGCCTTTCTGCCTCTGCCTTTAAAAATGCAAATTGGTTAAGGTCCGTTAAGCATCAGCTCTGAAATATGTCATGGGGAACTTCTTTTGTGGCATGTGAGCCTGAAGTTGTATGTCTGTGGCCTCTTCCTTAGACAAGCCACCAAACTGCTATTATTTTCTAATTCGAGAGAGGCAGAGAGGACCATGAACATATACAGCATGTGTCAATGGACACATATTGTGGGTTCCCACCTAGAAGTGAGTAAAGGTCCTAAGTTATCACTGGCCTTTGTAATAAAAAAGGTAAACTAGTAGTTTTCTTGCAGACTTCTAAGTTTGCTTGCTCCATGTTTGTGTTTCCTCAAGTCCTTCACACCTCTGACCCAATTTCAAAGTTTCTCTCTTTTCCTAAAAAACCACAAATACACATACTTAGGGGCTGGGACTGACTATGCACATCTGTATTTCAGAAATAAAGTCATGATGACTCAATATCAAATACTTATCCTGAAAGCTTAAGTAGCTGCAGACAGCTTCTTGTCCTACTTCCAAATGTTTCCTCCATAGCAAGAGTGACAGAAGTAGACAGCTTGGTGGGCAATTAGTGTAAAATATCCTTTAAAAGATTTCATAACCTACTGACTCCAATTTACAAAATCATACAATTAGTGTGAAATCATAAAAATTGCATACCGTGGTATGATAGATCAATTGCTTGGCAGAGCTGGATTTTTTAAAAATCAAGACTACCTTCATCAAGATGCTACACTATGGTTTTAACATGATAAAGGGATTACATTTGCTTTCGTTACCATTGATTACTATGTTTATTTTCTCTAATGAATATGTATCAGTTAAAGCTTTTTTTTTCAAAGTAATAGGTAACAAATCCAGGACCTCACATATGCTAACCAAGTGCTCTCCCACTCAACTACATTTCCAGTTCTATTTATTTGTATTTTGAGACAGAATCTCACTGGGTTCCCCAAGCTAGCCTCTAACTAGTGATCCTCTTGCCTCAGCCTCTTGAGCAGCTTGGGTTACAGGCGCACATCACCACACCTGGCTATTTAAAACTTGCTTGAAAGTACAGTGTCCATCATATCTACTCCTTCACCCTGGCTATGGAGCAGCGAACAAAGAACAGGAAGAATGTGCTCCACATAAGTCCCAGTGAAATAACAGCAGGGCATCTTTGTCTTTGGCAAATTCACAGACCCCAGCTAGCTACCTGGAAGACCATGGAGAAGGGTGTATATGCCCCTCCCAGAGGTGTGGGGGAAGGTTCCCTGGTGGTCTTGACACAGGAGCAACTGGATTGTGGCCCTCACAGAAACAGGAAGCAAACTGTGGCCACAGAGACTCTGGCATTGTGAGGGACAAAGGCATCTGTGGGGGAAAGGTTGACCTGGGGCTGCTGGAGACTCAAACATGCCCTCCTCAGAGCATGCGGCCTTTTTGCTCTGTTAGGTCTAAGCTGAAAGTGACAGTCGAGAAGGGAGTGGAGCTATTTCCTCCTCGTAACATTTCTGCCAGGGAAAACAAAGCCTTTTGGAGAGAACTGCAGAACAGAGAAATGGCCTTTTGCAGAAGGAAGAGAGGGTGCAGAATGTGAATGCCAGCTTCTCTTGCCTGCCCAGTCACACTCCTGTCTCTTCAGACTTCGTTCCGGGTCAGCTCCGTCCACTTTCACTCTCCCACCCTCAGGCACAGGTCCCTTAAGCTTTGGGCTCTTGCTCTGATGATGCTGAAATATTGGGTTTCATATTGCACCTTCCATTGGAGACTTTTGTCAGATACAATGTGTCACTTGTAAATGTGCTGGATGTCAGGAAAAACATGAATTACGACTAGCCAGAAAAGAATGCACGTACAGGGAAAAAATGAGTCAGTTGACTGTAAACTGCTGCACTAAAGTAAAAATGTGTGCTCATGGCAGCTGGAGATCCAAACAGCCTGCATGAATAGCGACACAGGACTCGGCTACAGAAACACCGGTGACGTGGTTGTGAGAGGACTTGCCTCAGTTCACAGAAAACAAAAAGCTGTTTCCTTCTAGCTCATTTTCAAAACTTTTTTTTTTTTTTTTGGTACCGGGGATCAAACTTGGGTCCTTGTGCTTGCTCAGCAGGCGGCAAAACCACTGAGCTAAAATCCTGGCCCACTTAAAAAATTTTTGCCTGTACGTTATCTTTTCTGATAGGTAATTACAAAGTATAGATTTGTATTTAGGATAAGATATTCTATAGTTTTTATTTCTTTAAGCCAAAAATATCTAACAGAAAATTGGTATTTATTTGAGTAACTTAATCATTTAAGAGGCATTATATCTTCACCTGTATTTTACCTCAAAACGGAGAGGGAGAGAGAGACAGACAGACGGAGACAGAGAGAGAGACAGAGATTGAGATTGAGATTGATTGATTGATTTCAAAATTATACCACCCAGAATCTGGAAACAGCTAAGGAGTTACTAAACGGAAAACCATTTTTATCAAACACATTTTCAGGGAAACAGAGCTATCAGCAAGGAGTGAGAAAAAAAGGAAGGGGATTAGTCACAAAAACAAGCCCCCCAGAACAAAGAAAAAGTTAAAGTCTTATTTTTTTAAAGTATAAGCAACAGTTCATTCTAATTTTATTTTATTTATTTTGTCATGCTGGGAATTGAAGCTAGGGCCTTATGCATGCTAGGTGAGCACTCTGCCACTATGCTACACCCCAAATCCCATTCTAATTTTAAAAAGCCCTAGAGCAATACTATTTGTTTTAAGTCCTTTTTCTGCAAAATAACATGCTTGTCAAGCTAAAGTAACACATTACCCAAGCATTTTGCTCATAGTGAAAACTAAGATACCATTTAGTATCTCTCATTTACAGTCAAGGAAACTGAGAAAGTGTACCTCAAACCAACCAATAAGTCACATGGTGTTTAATAACTATTTGGATCAGCCATATGAAATGTGGTGAGGCATCATGCAATGGGAGAACAGTACTGCTGACACTGCCCCAATCACACGCTGGGAGCCCTGAGATGAACTGTTCCTGGTAAGTGGGATGCACAATGTGACAGCCTACGTGCAAGTTTGTACATCACTCTACAAACTAAAAGATCTTCCCATTCTTTTGGGAAGAAAACTAGTAGGGGAAGAGCTGGGTCAAATGGGACCTCTAGTCCTAGTTCTTTGAGGTATCTCCATACTGATTTCCACAGTGCTTGCACCAGTCTACACTCCCCCCAGCAGTGGAGCAGGGTTCCTCTGTCCCCACAGCCCCACCAGCATTTGCTATTGGTTGATTTCTTGATAGCAGCCATTCTTTCTGGGGTGAGGCAGAATCTCAGTGTTGTTTTCATTTCCATCTCTTGATGACCAGTGATACAGCAATATATGTACACCCATGTTCATAGCAGCACAGTTTGTGATAGCTAAAACTTGGAACTAGCCCATTTGCCCATCAACTGGAGACTGGATAAAGATGTGTTGGGGTTTTTTATAAAACAGAGTACTACTCAGCCATAAAAAATGGGAAATTAGAAACATTTATAGCTAAATGGATGCACATTGAGGCGATACTCTTCAGTGAAATAAATAGGACACACATGTGTAAATACCGAATAGTTTCTCTGGTGTGAAAGTGTAAATAAGGATCAAAATGTATAATAGATAATGTGAAATAGGAAGAAAAGGGGCAAAGTGGAAGGGGAAGTAGGAGGGGTAGGGGAAAGGAAAGAAGGAAATGAAATATGAGAAAAGGAAAAAATGGAAACAAAGTCTTTGTAAATAGGGAGGGGCTGAAGGGAGGACAGGGGAATGGGGGAAAAAAATAAGAACCAAGATATATTATGTAAAGGTACAAATGTCCAATGATGAATGTCATTATATTGTATAGCTAAAATGTATCAATAAAATTAATAATTAAAAAAACACCTCCTATGAACAGGGCAAGATGTGTGAGCATCCCTTTCCCAGAGGCTGAAAGAAAAAAATGAGTTGATACATGGAGCCATTCCTGCCACACATTTTCAGGGGGGAAGAAAGCTGCCAGCAGACAACCTTTTATTGCAGATTCTGTCTGAATGTTAGCACGATTTGCTGTCATTTAAGAATTTCCTGCTACAATGAAAAATGCAGCACTCCACAGAACAAAATGCCAAAACTGAAGACATGAGTAATTTTAGTCTTTTTTTTTAAGAGGGAAGAAGTCACAACTCAACTTCCCACCCAGACTTTCCTTCCTTGACCCTGCTGTGAGGGAATTCTCATGTCAAAGCTTTTACTGCTAACATTAGCTCCATTCTAACTCCCACTTGTATCCTGTACTCTGAGGAGATGTGGAAATAAGGTCAACTTTATTTAAAAGCTGAAGTTTTAAAATCTTCAAAATGTAATAGAGGAAAGAATAATGTCTGGATTTTATGTGGTATACTCATCAAGTCTAAATAGTACTGATTATCTGATATTTTTATGAATGTTCAATGTAGCTAAATTTTGGCAAATAAGATTTTCTTTCAAGACATTTGTCCTGTCTTGTGTTATGGAGAAAAAGACACGAGAGGAAGAGAATCTACTTGCTGCTCAGTAGGAAATGCTTTCTGGAATGACTCAGATTCCATCAAAGTCCTAAGTGAGGACCTAGATTCCTAGAGAAGGCTTCCTAAGTCCCAAGATTTCTGAGCAGCACAGGTAGATTCCCATGCAGGACACCCTGGGGCTGGCTTCAAGCTGTTCCAGCCACAAGGACACAGGGGACCTGGCTCCACTTCTGCCAGGTCAGCTCTCCACAGAAGCTTCCACCACCCACACATTCTTTCCACATGCACAGTTCACTCTAAAATCCCATACTAACTGGAGAAAACGCACAGGCTTTCCAGAGTGAAGAGATCAGGTCCATCTTTATGCTCCAAGGTATTTTACTGTTTCCTCAGAATCCGGGGGACAGGGCTTGGCACACACCAGCTGTGCCACCAAAGACTGGTGGCTCATTTGCTGTAAAACATTCCATTTTCTGTGCTGGCTCTCCATATAACAGAACTGGGAGTGACATCCTATTTCAGAGAACTCTGTGGTCCTATGGCAGAAAAACTTTTGGCTTATTGCTAAGATTATACCAGGTTATAAACTGAGTTGTCTGTGTGAAGCCTCTGTGTGTGGCTTAATGTCAAATCTTACACAATAGTAAGAAAGAAAATGCGTGAAGCACACCTCCAAGAAGCATTTAAGATGCACCTGGGTTTAATAAATTCCCTTGCCTTGATTAAAAATGAGACAGGGAATAGAAACAGTTGTCCCACAAAATTAAAGCTACTTTTATTCTCTCTACACAGATCAACATATCAGTTGCCAAATTTTCTCCAAATATAATGTTATGATAAATCAAATTTAAGAATTACCCAGGTTTAAACATTACACAACATATATATGTTTCATAATATCATATAGCACTGTTATGGTTTGGGTCTAGATGTTCCCCCCAAAGCCTCATGGAGAGTGTGTGATGCTAGGGTTAAGGGCATGTGATTACTAAACCACTACACCTGAGTGACTGGTTTAGTGCCACCCTAATCCCAGTAGTCTGAACAAGGTAAAAGCAGAAAGACACTGCTAAAGCCCCTTGTTGTTTTTGTTGTTGTTTTGTTTTTGGTACCAGGCAGGCACCAGAACCACTGAGCTAAATCCCTGGCCCTCCCTTGTTGATTTTGCTACCTTCTGGCTGCCATGAACTGTTTTTCCTCTGTGACACCCTTCTCGCCTCTCTTGTTGCTTTTTGCTGCTTCCGCCACCATGAACTGTTGCCCCTCTGCCACCCTGCCTTGGAGCCAACCAATTATAGACTGAAGCCTCTACAAACTATAAGCCAAATAAACCTTTTCCCCTTAAACTGTGGGTGTGGGGTATTTTGTCTCAGCAACGAGAGAAAAGTAACTAACATAAACACCATATGAATTTGTACAAATCTAGTTTGCAAATCAGCTCACAAGACTAAAGTTCAGATAGATATCAGATGTTACTGGAAAAGTGTTTACATTTTTAAAAAATTTACAGTAAAAGATATATTGCCATTAGCCCCTCCCCACCCCCCTCATATAAACCACGCTTATCCCATCATTCTTGCCACTTTCTGAAGTAGTTCTGGAAGTCCTCTTTTCTTTAGTTGCTCTGTCCTGGCTGCCTCAGTTCCTGAATTGATCCAAAATACTTTTCATGGTCATTTTGACTTTGAGGGTCACAAGTTGCACGGTTCCAGCTCCAGGGAATAAGGTGGATAGGACACACTGTAATATTTATATGAGCCTACCTTTTCCATTGGTAGGCACTCAGCAGCAGCATTCAGCCTACTCTTCATCACACTTCCTAATGACACTCATAAAACAAGACTCTGGAACCGCTTCAAAAAGTAACAAGAATGATGGGATAAGTTCAAAGCCAGAGGAAGTATTCTGAGGGAAGATTAATGGGACTGTGTCCATGGCTGCTTCTTGGGATAAAGAGCCCTCCATCGCTTTCCAGTCACCCTTTGAGTCCTTCTGGATAGAAGCTGCTTCATAAGAAAAGGCAAACAACAAGGAAGAGAAGATCATTGACAAACTGGGTATAGCCTGATGTGCTTAACCCACTCACCCTCCAATTACTGAGGTAATTTGCCTGCCTTCTTGAGCTCAGACTGGATGAAAGAGCTGACTTTTGGAGGACGTCATACACCCTTCTGACCACAACCAAGTTTTTAACTTAGAAGTGATGAAAATATATTGTCATAAAAGAAGAAAAATGCAACTGGAAACTTCATGGAAAACAGAAACATAACAATGATATCCCACAGAACCACCCTGGGAAGTTAGGAACGAGAGGCTCTGCCACACACACTTTACTTCTGGGGCCAATTACTCAACATTCACTGGCCATTGAGCTCCTGAGCTGCCCAGAACACTTCTACATCAAGAAGACTCTTAGCTTAACGTTCTTTAGGATCTACTATGGTATAATTGAAGTACCCTGTGAATACTGTTTCCTATTACAAACTAGTCTTTGGATGAACTTCCCCAGAAAAAATTTACCTCCATTTTGTTATGTACTGCCTACCTAGCACATGAGCTCTCTGAACTTCAACTGCTGCATCCTCAAATGAACATAAAAAGCAGGGCAATTTGTATAGCAATGGAATTTGAAGGCATTTCCTCATATTGAATATTGGCAAAGAAAAGATAACTGAATTGTTTCTCATGCACAACTCATGACACAGGTACTCCTCTAGAGGACATTTACTATTATGAAAGATTACATACCTATGTTTAAATATGCAGATAATACTTGGCTAGGTAGAAACTGATGAAGTCCGGAAGAAGTCTGGTTAGAGGACTACTGTTTACATACAGACACAGTGGTACTTCAGTGAGCGAATTTAATTCTTTCCACAATTAAGTTTGTGCACCAAGGTACCACTGTAATACGTTAACAAGTTCAGTGTTGAATTTGGCACGTGACTGTCAAAAGTATTTGGATGTGCTTTTTCTAAGAACAAACAGACTTATCAAGACATAACCTAGAGAAGGCTCTATACATTTACATTTTATAAGGTTGTTCCTGTGGTAAGCCCGTGGAGTAGGAGCTAGAAGTATTTTGCCACTGCTTTGCTAATCTTACTATCTCCTACATGTGAAATCCTACTTCCATGACAAAGGAAACATTACAGCCTGGTGGCTGGTGTGCTTCCATGAGCTGGCAGGCTGGCACAAAATCCAACGACAACATGCAAAGGTGCAACTCAACTGATTCTCTAATGAGCATCAGATAGCAGTTACAGAATAATTTTAGTACATTTCCCCATCTGCATTCCTGAACTCCAGAAAGAATAAAAATGGACAAAATGAAAAAAAATAGTTTGAGATGTGTCAGAAATGGATGAAACCATTGGGCTTAGAAGGGTGGCATGTGTTAGTTTACCAACCCTGCCTATTAAGTATGCTTTTTCCTCTCTTTCAAACACAAAACCGTTCATATGCCTAGACTATTTAAACTGGGTAAAATTTCAAGGACCTCTTTTTTTAAAAAATAAATTATTACATACCAAAGTAAAAACCATGACTTTAGTTGTATAGATTATAAAATTATAATTGAATATGTGGTCTTCCACATTCAATTCTGCTAGGCATTTCTAAGTCCACAATCAATGACCTACATAGATTTCTTATATAGAATTCATTATGTCACATGATAATTAAAGTAAGTATACCCATTCTTTTACACTTACTCAGAAAAACAAAATACAACTGTGTGGGTCTCATAGTTCAAAAATTGTGAGGGAAACAAGCAGAATACAAATGTTAATTTTTAAACAATTCAACTTTGCAAGAAAGGCTTGCCTCCCGTGAGCAGGGTGGAAAACCTGCTTTCATGAATGATTCATCTGTAGAGATTGTGGATGCATTACTCAAGGTCACTTCCTGCACGTGTACTGGGGAAGCGGGACAAACCCGTGGGGTCAGCCACAGGCTCTTCACTTAAAGTACTCAAAAAAGTCAGGAAACAGGTATACAGAAATACTCACACACTGAAAGGAAAACAGTAACAATGCCCTGAATCATTATTTGCTTAGAAGTACTCCCAAGGGAGGCAGATCAATAAGCACAGTGAAGATAAACAGAGAAGCCTCCAGCATACGAGCATGCATCCCTTCTTGCTTAATGTCAACAAGGAAGAAATTGACATAACATTATTATCAAATAGAAATCTTATTTATCCAGCACCAGTAGAGAAACAGTAGTCTACAGAGGAATTTTCCAGAAATCAGAAACCTGTCCTGCATCCATCAAAACTTTAAAATAATTCTGACCGTTATTTCCAAAGACTATACAAAAATATATGTAGCCTTCTTTAACAGGGGTATAGAACACAGTTCAATCTTTCCGGAAGTATTTATCATGTTCTCAATGTGCTCTTTAGTGTTTCCAGTAAAATCAGTTTGCCTTCCATCATCTATGTGTCTTATGTGGAAGAGTAGGAAAGCTATGAGAGACAGAAAACTTGCGTTCAAATCAGAACTCCAGGGCTTGTATCAGGATAAACTTCAACAAGTTACCTCACCTCTCTGAGCCTATCCCCATCTGCGAAATGGATAATGTGCACCATTATCACATGCCTGGCACATAGTGTTGCATAAACATAACTTCCTTACTGCCCCCTTTTGTCCTTTGCTTTCTTTAATCTGAGGCAACCTGGGAAAATCAGTAGTCAAACATATAAGAAGTATTAAAATAATTCTCAGAAGATTCTCAAAGGGCCTTAAAGGAGATCCTGTGGTTATAGAATACTCCACAAGCTGTTTCTAGTGTTCACTTCTTGTTTAATCTCCAGAGCCTAGGCTCTTTCCCAGAAAGTTGGAGATATCTTTGCACTTTACACAGATGTTTCAGATATAACTTTATCCCACTGGCCTAAAGAGAAAGATTAATTCATACACAGCAGCCCCACAATCTTGACAAAAGGAGGCACACCTCATTCTGTAAAACAAACAAATTTTCATGTTTCAACAGCATCTCAATTTGCAAAAATTTAAAACTAAACCTTCACCTACTAGTCTATTGCTCTCACACTGCTTAGTTTTGGAAATCGAGACTTTTCAAAGATATGACACTGTGAAGGTTTTATTTATTTATCTATCTATCTATCTATTTATTTATTTATTTTTGGTACCAGGGATCGAACTCAGGACATTTCGCTTGTGAGGCAGGTGGCAGAACCACTGAGCTAAATCCCCAGCCCCAAGGTTATATTTATGTATGGCTACTTGTTCTAAGCTAACTTGACAGATGAAAGTTATAGAGATTTGTATGTATAAAAAAAAACAAAACAAAACATGAGGCCATTAGGCCTGATTCCAGTCCAGCAGGTGATCCTAGCATCTCACCAATCCTCATGAAATGCTCACAGTGAGCCAGGTGCTACGCTAAGGCTTGATGTGCAGCTTACATCATCAGTAGCCCTCTGAGGAAAGGGGATACATTAATTCAAAACATTTCCATGAATTTGAAGCAGAACTGAGCCACCTAGCTCTCCTAAACTTTATAATCACTTCCAACACTAAGAAGCTACACACAGGTTGGGCATCCCCAATCCAAAAGTACGCTATCTGAAATGCTCCAAAATCCAACACTTTGTTTTTTGGTACCAGGGCTCGGACTCAGGTCCTTCCGCTTGTGCAGCAGGAGGCAAAACCACTGAGCTAAATCCCCAGCCCAATCTGACACTTTTTGAGTACCACCACGACAGAAAAAAATTTGGACTTGGGAGCATTTCAGATTTTCAGATTAAGAATGTTCAAAACAAACGTTCCAAAATCCCAAACACTCTGAGATCTAAAATAATTCTGGTCCCAACATGATCATTCAAGCTTTCTACCCCAGGTACTGCTGGGCTCCCTCTCAGAGCCACGCTGGTGGAAGTCACCAGCATTCAAGGCAACCTGGAGTGACCAGGCAGACCTACACCCCATCAGCTCTACTCTGCACTTGCCTTTCAGCACAGAAAGCTGTTCGTCCAGGGCTAGCATGCAGTCCTCAGGGGAACAGATATAGACAGGCAAGAGAGAAACCTGGTATGGACCAACACTGTCTGGGCTCCAGCTGGCTCCTGCCATAGGCACTGTCTGATAAAAGGAATTTTCTGTCTTTGTCTTCTCTGCCACCAATTCCACCCACCTCTCTGTAAATCGGCCCCCAGGTTGTCTCAAACAGCAGCAAAGGGCACATAAAGGAAGTACAGAAGCTGTGACTGGAAGGGGCTTAGAAGATGACAACTGCAAAGTGCAGGTACTCAAGACCCATCCCCAACGCAGCTGAGAACAGCCAGGCATCCCACCTGGGTAGGGTCTTACAGAGCCCTGGACAGGAGCACAAATTAGAATAGGCCACTTAGATTTCTTAAACTTGGGTTAGGCAAGGGGAAACTTAGCATGAGAAGTACTGTGTACCCTGTACAAGAAGTAGGCAAACAAGACTAAGAAGTGTAATGGGGTATATAATGTTTGCCATAGCAAAATCACACAAATCAATTGACTTAAAACAATAGAAATTTATTCTCCCACAGATCTGTAGGACAAAAGTCTGAAATCCAGGTGTTGACAAGGCTGATTCTTTCTGGAGGCTCTCAGGAAGAATTTGTCCCATCTGTCAGGGAGACTCTAGAGCTCTCCCAGTTCCTAGTGCGTCCTGGTGTTTACAGATAAAGGGCTCCAGCCTCTGCCTTCCCTGCCTCCTGGTCTTCTTCCTGTGTGTCCCGTGTCTTCACGTGGCCTTCTTAGAAGGACAACAGTCACTGCATTTAGAGCTGAGACCAGTGATGGCGAACCTTTTGGAGCTTTCAATGACACAAAAAGCCCACTGCAGCACGCGTGCATAGGTTTACCACCACTGGCCTAGACTAATCCCAATGTGACCCCAACGTAACTACTTGTATTTGTAAAAACACTATTTACAAATAAGGCCACACTGTGAGGTTCTAAGTGGACATGAATTCTGAAGGGATACTATTCCACCCAGTACAGGCAGAAATCAGGACAAGAGCAGAAAACAAAGGAAAGTAGCTGGGCCTACCACACAGATAGATAGCCATTTCTATGAGCTTTTTACTTTCTACTCAGATATTAAATGACAGAGGAACAAATGAGCAGAAGGAAGGCATACCCTGTTTTTCCTCATCCTGGAGTTCTTGACTGTGACAGGAAAGGAAACCCCCCTGCACGTAAGAACCCAGTCCACTCACAGCAAGGGCTTCTCCATAAGCCCATGCACATGATGGATGAATAAGTTTGGGACACACAAATTCCCATCACCTTTAAAGGTAGATCAGTGCTAAAAAAAAAAAAACAAGTAGATCATTGCTTATAGACTCAGAGAGCAAGGCAATCATTCATAATAAGGGAATGACGAATAAAGTCTATGACCTCACTGGTGCCACAGCACTTCATCTTCCTGGGAGTTCTACTTCAAAATGCTTTGGAAGACTCTTTCCCAGAGTTCTAGAATAAAGGGAACTCTATATGTGAGAAGAACATTACTGGCAAAGTTATGGTGCCTGTCTGGTGATGAGAGGCACTTTACTTTTTTGAGCACATGTGTGAAGGATGTGGGGAGCCAAATAAAATTAATGAACTTCTCTTGCCAAAAAGAACTCGGCTCTGAATTCAGTCATGTATTGCCAAATAGACAGTGTGAATGAAGTCAGCTTGTGAAGAAAATAAGAACATTCTAAAGGAGCAGAAGTTGAATACAGGCAGTCCCGGACTTAAGTGTACTGATCCAAAGATAGCCCTCATCTGAGGAAAACATGGCCAGACCTTTAGCTGAGGAGGCCATACAACCCTCCTCCCTCCATCATCACTACTCAGCATTTCACTGCTCTCTGCCTCCCCCAACTGCACCCCTCTGCAAGTCTCACTGCTGTCAGGGTCCCCCATCCCCTAGCCCACTAGTGGTGAACCTATGCCACACATGCTGGAGTGGGCTGTTTGTTACCACTGAAAGATCTAAAAGGATTGCCATCACTGCCCTAGCCCATGCATCCTGTGGTCAGGCTCCCCATTTGGCCTGGCCTAGCCCAAGAGATGAAGAGGAAAGGGAAACAAACCCTTCACAGAAGCTCCTTTGCCCTCAGGCTAGCTCCTGGAAAGCTATAACTGCCCAGATCATCCCTCCTCTAACTTCAAATACCTGAACATGGGTGTTCTCAAAAACAAAAGAATATCCAATCATTTACTCCAAAGTCCATGATGCTCATTTTCTTGGTCTTTACTTCCACCTTACATTTTAGTCTCATGTCTGATTTATACTTGGAATGCTCACCTGAGATTGTCATCCCCAAACTACTTTCCCGAGGATGTTAGCTCACTGATTAGAGCCACAGGCCTTAGTACCTGCCATAGCTGCCCTGTGCAAGTAAATGCCTCAGGGTGTACAGTAGCTTTGCTTCAGCTAGCACAAACTGTAACTGAAAGTGAATGCAATTAATTGTACAATTTTGAGTCATTTCAGATTGATTCCGCTAAGAATCACATTCATGAAACTAGGGCATAAGGAAGGATTACTTTCTGAAAGAAACTAGACATAAAGTGTACATAAACACTGGGTTCACATCCAATACTGGCAGCTAAGCATGATAACAGGAGTTATCAAATAAAAGTTAATTTGGCCCAAATTCATAAAGATCATATTCCACAAATTTAAAAGCATAGATGCCCTTGTGATTAAGTCTTAAAAAGACCTAAGGTATTTTGACTTGCATGTAGGCTAAATTGTTATATTTAAAACCTCAAAAAGATACATGTTGACATCGAGGAAGGCAAAGCTGAGCCAAAGCCATGAGATGATTTTGATCAGCATGGAAGGCCCATTGTCATCTGCTCCCGAGGATGCCCAGTTCAGTCCAAAGCTAATGGTGGTGGGAGGGAAGCAAACAGACCAGTTCAGAAGTCATGGAAACCAAGAAAAGGAGTTTTGTGGGACCACGTGGCAGCACTTGGGTGCTGGTTCCCAGTCTCTTCCTAGGACCCCTTGATCCCCTAATGCCTGCCTCACCCCAGTGTCCCTGCCCAGGATATGGGATCTATCTCCTGTGGTTTCAAGCTTGGGGTATTTCCTGGTCCACAACTGGCCATGAGGAGACGGACTTTCATTTCTGTTTTAAAAACTTCTTGGCCTTTCAGACCATACATACACAGTCAAGCACAACTTAAAACCTCAAGCACAGCAGTAGGCTCAAATGGGTTGCTGTGGCTTTTGAGAGGCCAGACTTTATAAACTCCATAATGTCAGTGACCCAAATAGTCACTGCAGAAAGTAAGTTCTGGAGGCAGGGAAAGTGGCTCAGATAGAGCACCTGTCTAGCACATGTAGGGCCTTGGTTTCCATCCTCAGCACTAAAAAAAAAGAAGATGAAGACATGGACAAAGGCAAACAGGAGGAGGAAGAGGAGGCGAGAGAGGAGAAGAATAGAGCAGAATGGAACAGAATGGTAACAAAAGGTTAGAGAAGAAAAGGAAAGAAGAGAAAAGAAAAAAAAAGTTCTGGAGCCCACCTGGTTTCGTGGACCTTGTTTTACCTGGAGGTATGTGTGAGCCCAATTCCTGAAAGCTTCAACACAACAGTAAACAAGTAGGGCCCTCTCACAGCAAGTAACAAACACTCCCTAAGATTCTTGAAATGCAGAAGGTCTCCAGGGGAAATGGAAACCCCCAGACACATTTGGGCAGTTCCTTATACACACAGCTCTGCTGCTTCCTCCTCACTCTCTCCTCGAGTTCTGTCATTATGCCTCACAAAAATGGATTATCCTTCAAGATGCATCCAACGAGAAGGCTCCAGAAACACTTGTGCTGCACCTAAACTCTGAGATCCCACTCTGGTCTTCCCCAAGGCCTGGACTATCCACAAGAATCATCAGCTGTGAGGGAGAGGTGAAGACTTGAGTGGGGTCATTTCAGGTACCCAAGCACAGAGGAGGCTAAGATGGCGCAGGCATTTCCCAGGAAAAAGTGAAGCCACTAGGAGAATTGTCAATAAATCAAATCTTCCATGTCCCATGGAATAGAGGGTCCCTCGATGCTTCCATTGGCTTGGTGGGCTTGGAGGCATCCTCGCTACCAAGGGGGCCATAAATGACTTCATATGAATGAGGGAAGGGCACTATGAAATGAAAAGTCTGCTGGAGGCTGTGACGAGAGAAGGCCTAATCTGATTTACTTCCCAGCAATGTCCTGCTTTCAATCCAATTTGCTGGACAGTGAGATTGAGAAAAAATCAAGATGGTATTTGCTGAGAGCAGAAGAAAGATATTTCTGTCCCCTGGCCTTTGTCTTTATTAGAGACAGTCTGGAAAGAGCCAAACTGTACAGGAAATCCATGGTTCATGGTATGACTTTGTGTTGCAAACTTTGATTCATGACCTGTGGCTGGCAGGCAGTGCTGGGACAGAAGGCAGAATCTATGATCCTTCCTTCCCCTGCCCACCAACACACTGAGCACTTCATTATCCAGACTGTCAAATGGAAGAGCAAACACAAAGATGATCAAAGTACAATCACTCATATAAAATACCTACTCACTCTCTGACACTGTGAGAACATGAAAATTAAAACCCCTCTACTCCTGTGGACATATGCTAATTAGAAGAAGCAGAACCTCATGCCGTTCCGTGAAGTAACAAAAATCTCAGTTGTATATGGCCTGCATGTTATCAAAACAAAAGCCAAAAAAATAACAAGAAAAAAACCTAAAAATATCTTTCACCAAACTTGCCTCAAGTAAAAAACTTCTAATTCTGTATTATTTTTTGAAATGAAATCAAAGAACAGTCCTTTCTACTAACTTCTTTTTGTTTGTTTTTGTTTTTGTTTTTTTGGTACCAGTGGTCGAACTTGGGTCCCTGCACTTGCATAGCAGGCGGCGAAAGCACTGAGCTAAATCCCCGGCCCTCTACTAACTTCTATTATGTTTTACCATTAATATCTGTACTTGTTGATCAAATCTGGAAAAAAAGAACAATACATACAATTAAAGTATAAGATTAATATATAACTTAACCAGACTACCAGGTATACTGTTTCCTTCTAATAATGGATACTAATGACTAATTTCCTAGATTTAATTATTTTTAATGAATATAACACTTAGTTAATGAAATGAAGAATCAAAGAAAGAACAGAGATCCAGAGAATATATTTGTTTTGTGGTTTCTTCTGAGTCATCTGAAACACGCCAATTCCTCCTTTTCTTCAAAGCACTTCAAGGAAGCTGAGAGACAGTGGGTCTTTCTACTTTAAATGAAGTTCTAAAACTTCACTCGGCAAGAAACCCTCCAGCAGCACCATTTTCATCAAAAATTAAAGTGGAGAAAATAAAATGTTCTACTAGTTTGCATCCATTCAGGGTTTTCATTAATAATTCATCACAATTTATTGAAGCTACATATACCACAGTACAGGAGCCCATTACTGGGTAACCAAGATTATCAGTCAGCAGCACCTAGTACCTGCTGTGTATTTGTTATATTAAGTGAAAACAGATTCCCTCTCCTTTCTCCCAAAACTTCCAGGACAGAGAGGGTTTATCATGTGGATGAAAGTCATCCAGGTAGCAACTAGTCCACAGGAGGAAACATGCCCTGCATTGGGACCCTTTTCCAATTGCAAGTTTTCCCTCCTTTCCTTTGCTCCCCTTCTTCCCAGGATTGTTCACCTCCAACTCACCTGCCCCTACAGAGGCCTTCCTTGTGGACTGGGCCCTCTGCTTCCACACACCTGCTGGACCCTGTCCTTCCTCAAGTACAACAGATGACTAACAGATCCTGGCAGACAGGGTGTATCTCTGCTCTGTGTCCCATGTGCCCTGTGTCCAGCTGGCCCAATTTAGCACATGAGGTCTCTGAGGGCCCAGAATGACTCCTGATAAAGCAGGCACTCCACTCCATGCATGATTATCCTATGAATTCACTATCTTGCCAAAAGTCACCTAGTTCATGAAGGACAATGATGTCATTTCAAGTCTCTACTATTTCCAATGAAATTCTGTCAAGACCATAAATGATGCTTTAAAAACAACAACAACAACACACTTACTCCCCAAAGGCACCTCATTGGAACTGAAAACTAAACAAAATGAGGACTCACTCATCGCGTAAGACACATGCTGCCTTCCAGGTGAAGAAGCTCCTGGCAACACAAACACGCTGTCTATACCTGAGGATGATCAGGAGCATGCAATTATGGAGGGAAAGAGATTTCATTCCTTCTGCCACCTTTATCATCGTCTCCATCTGTACACAACATGCAGGAAGAACACACTCTGAAACAACAGTAAAAGCAACAACCCCAAAGCTTGTGTGAAGCCCTTGTCCTGATCTCTGCAGTGCCCCTGACTTGGGTACCAGATGTTCTGCTTATAGCAGTGACAGCTTCAACCACATGTATCTTTTCTCTGGACTAAGCTGTACTTGGCTAATGGACAAGGAATTGTGTATTTAGAACAGTGGTATGGACATAGACAATGAGCTACTGAAAGGGTGTAAAAAAGTATATGAACTTTTGCTTAGGCAAAAAGGTTCAGTTTACAGAAGAGGAACAAGATCAGTATTAGGCTTGTCATTTTATACATGTGCATTAATTTAAAGGCAATATGGATACAGAGTTACAAGAAAAATTCCTCAATTTCTCTATCCATTTTCTTTAAAGCTCATACAACGTATTTTTTAATTAAAACTTTTCTAATCTGGGCTAACCATTTTCAAACTGCTATGAAAAATACCAAAACCTTGGGCAAAATTGACATAATAATTTTTTAAAATATTTCTTTTATTAAATGAGTTTGTGTCTGAAAGTGTAAATAAGGACTAAAAGGTAAAATAGATAATGTGAAATAGGAAGAAAAGGGGCAAAAGGGAAGGGGAAGTGGGAGGGGTAGGGGATAGGAAAGAAGGGAATAGAAGAATTATGAGAAAATGAAAAAATAGAAACAAAGTCTTTTAAACAGGGAGGGGTGGAGGGGTTGAAGGGAGGGCAGGGGAAGGGGGAAAATCTGAAAAAAAGAGAGAAGAGAAATGAGTTTGTGCTGGTTATGCAGAATAGTGATGGTCATGTTGGGTAAATTTTGGGGGGGTTTTGGGGGAGTTTTTTTTGGTGCCGGGGATCGAACTCGGGACTTTGCGCTTCTGAGGCAGGCACCAGAACCACTGAGCTAAATCCCTGGCCCTTGTTGGGTAAGTTTTAAAACCTCGATTTTTTTCCACCAGAATATCTCTTCTACTTTTCCACATAGGCACCATATGATTCATGCAATCATCAAAAGCACAATATTTGGGTAAAATTACATGACTTTTTTCTTTGATTACCTAAAGATATTCATAATGTTGTTTAACTTAGTTTTGAGTAAATCAAATTGTGTCAAATGGAAAGGAAAATCCAGAGTGAAGTGTTTTTAAGGCACAGACTTTCATTACCCAAATAAAGTGTTCTTTTTTTTTTATTAAATTCTTTTATTGGTACATTTCAGGTATACAACACAATTACATTTCTCATTGGGAATTGGACCTTTACATAATGCATCTTGGTTCTTATTTTTTCCCCATTCCTAGCCCTCCCTTCACCCCCTCCACCCTTCGCTATTTACAAAGACTTCATTTCCATTTTTTCCATTTCTCATCATTTTTCCTTTCCCTTCTTTCCTTTCCCCTGCCCCTCCCACTACCCCTACCCCTTTGGACCTTTTCTTCCTACTTTACATTATCGATTACTCATTCTAATCATTGGTACATTTTAGGTATACAATATAATGACATTCATCATTGGAAATTTGCACCTTTACATAGTCTCTCTTGGTTCTTATTTTTCACCCTTGACCAGCCCTCCCTTCAACCCCTCCAGTCCTCCCTATTTACAAAGATTTTGTTCCTATTTTTCCATTTTCTCATATTAATCCCATTCCCTTCTGTCCTTTCCTCTAGCCCTCCCACTTCCTTCCCCTTTGCCCCTTTTCTTCCTATTTCACATGACCTATTATACATTTAGTCCTTATTTACACTTTCAGTTTCTCACACCAGAGAAACTATTCAGTATTTATATATGTGTGTCCTATTGATTTCACTTAAGAGTATCACCTCAGTGTGCATCCACTTAGCTATAAATGTCTCTAATTTCTCATTTTTTATGGCTGAGTAGTACTCCATTTTACAAAAAAAAAAAAACACATTTTCTTTATCCAGTCTCCAGTTCATGGGCATTTGGGCTGTTTCCAAGTTTTAGCTATTACAAACTGTGCTGCTATGAACACGGGTGCACATATATCACTGTGGTATGATTCTTTTAATTCTTTGGGGAAGATCCCCAGCAGTGGAATAGTGGGGTCAAATGGGACTTCCAGTCCTAGTTCTTTGAGGTATCTCCGTACTGATTTCCACAGTGCTTGCACCAGTCTACACTCCCACCAGCAGTGGAGCAGGGTTCCTCTTTCCCCACAGCCCCACCAGCATTTGTTATTGTTTGATTTCATGATAGCAGCCATTCTTTCTAGACTGAAGTGGAATCTCAGCGTTGTTTTCATTTGCATCTTTTGAATGACCGATGATGTTGAACATTTTTTCATGTATTTATTTGCTATTTCTACTTCTTTGTCTGAGAAATGTCTGTTCATTTCAGATGCCCATTTTTGGATTGGGTCTTTAAATTTGGGAGATCTGATCTTTTTAAGTTCTTTATAGATCCTAGATAGTAGACCTTTCTCTGAGGAAGAGCAGGTGAAGATTTTTTCCCACATTGTAGGTTGTCTCTTCACACTGCTGGTGGTTTCTCTTGCTATGCAGAAGACTTTTAATAAGAAGAGATCTCACTTGTTGATTGCTTGTGCTAGTTCACGGCCAACTGAGGTTTTGTTCGTAAAATCTTTTCCTACACCGATGTCTTCAAGGGTTCTACCTAACCTCTGTTCCAACTGGTTCAGAGTTTCTATTTTAATATTTAGATCTTTAATCCATTTTGATTTTAGTTTAGTGCATGGTGAGAGATACAGGTCTAGTTTTAATCTTTGGCAAGCTGAAGCCCAGTTTTTCCAGCACCATTTATTAAATGGTGCTATAATTTCCTCCAGTGAGGGTGTTTGGCTCCTTTATCAAAGATGAGATGGCTGAGTGTGTCTAGCGTTGTTTCTGCATCTTCTAATCTGTTCCACTGGTCCTCAAGCCTGTTTCTTTGCCAGTACCATGCTGTTTTTTATCACAGTAGCTTTGTAGTATAGTTGCAGGCTGGGGATTGTGATACCCCCTGCCATGTCTCTGTTACCTAGAATTGCTTTTGCTATTCGGGGTCTCTTCTTGTTCCAAATGAAGTTTTGGATTGTTTTATTGAGTTCTATGAAGTATGCTGCTGGGCTCTCTCAATTGGAACTGCATTAAATCTATATAGCAGTTTTGGAAGTATGGCCACTTTCACTATATTAATCCTTCCTACCCAGGAGCAGGGGATGTCTGTCCATTTTCTGATATCATCTTCAATCTCTCTTTTCAGAGTGCCATAGTTTTCAGAGAAGAGGTCTTTGATTTCTTTCATTAGGATGATTCCTAGGTATTTCAGTTTTTGGGATGCTATTGTGAAAGGAATTATTTGCCCTATTTCTCTCTCAGGGAGTCTGTCATTGGTGTAGAGGAAAGCTATTGATTTTTGTGTGTTGACCTTGTAACCAGCTACTTGACTGAATTTGGTTATTAAGTCTACAAGACTTTTGGTGGAGTTCTTAGGGTCTTCTATATAGAGTATCATGTCATCTGCAAATAATGACAATTTGACTTCTTCAATACCTATCTTTATTCCTTTTATTTCTTTCTCTTGTCTAATTGCCATGGCTAATGTTTCCAGAACACTATTGAACAAGAGTGGTGATAGTGGACATCCTTGTCTTGTTCCTGATTTTAGTGTGAAGGATTTCAGTTTTTGACCATTTAGTATGATATTGGCTGTTGGTTTTTCATAGATGGCTTCTATCAGTTTGAGGTAGAGACCATCTATTCCAATTTTTTGTAGGGTTTTTATCATAAATGCATGTTGGATTTTGTCAAATGCTTTTTCTGCATCTATGGAGATAATCATATGGTTTTTGTCCTTGGCTCTATTGATATAGTGTATTACATTAATTGATTTTCGTATATTGAACCATCCCTGCATCCCTGGGATGAATCCCACTTGATCAGGGTGTATGATCTTCTTGATGATCTTCTGCATTCTGTTTGCCAGTATCTTATTAAGGTATTTTGCATCTATGTTCATTAGCGAGATTGGCCTATAGTTCTCTTTTTCAGTTGGGTCTTTCTCTGCTTTGGGGATCAAGGTGATGCTTGCTTCCAGGAATGAATTTGGGAGTACTGCTTCCCTTTCAATTTCCTTGAAGAGTTTAAACAGTAGTGGCAGCAGTTCCTCTCTAAATGTCTTGTAGAATTCAGCAGTGAAGCCATCAGGGCCTGGGATTTTCTTAGTTGCTAAGTTTTTAATTACATTTTCAATTTCATTGGTTGATATTGGGTTGTTCAGAATTT
This sequence comes from Heterocephalus glaber, assembly GCF_053883595.1. Classification (NCBI taxonomy): domain Eukaryota; kingdom Metazoa; phylum Chordata; class Mammalia; order Rodentia; family Bathyergidae; genus Heterocephalus; species Heterocephalus glaber. Next base: position 14,433,559 of record NW_028258173.1, on the reverse strand, counting down.
TTAGGTCTTCTTCATTCAACTTTGGTAATTCATATGTATCTAGGAATCTGTCCATTTCTTCTGTGTTGTCCATCTTATTGGCGTATAGGTTCTGGAAGTAGGTATTGATGATCCTCTGGATTTCTGCTGGGTCTGTTGTAGTTTCACCCTTTTCATTCCTAATTGCATGGATTTGGGCCTTTTCCTTCCTTTTTCTGACAAGGTTGGCTAAAGGTTTGTCAATTTTGTTGATTCTTTCGAAGAAACAACTCTTGGCTTCATTGATTTTTTGTATTGTTCTCTTAGTCTCCATTCCGCTGATTTCTCCTCTGATCTTTATAATTTCCTCCCTTGTATGAGCTTTAGGGTTGTCCTGCTCTTCCTTTTCTAGAAGCTTGAGGTTCAGCATCAGGTTGTTTAATTGGGCTCGTTCTGTTTTCCTAATATGCATATTCACTGCTATGAATTTCCCTCATAAGACTGCTTTCATTGTGTCCCACAGATTTTGATATGTTGTACTCTCATTGTCATTTAATTGAAGGAACTGTCTGATTTCTTCTTTAACTTCCTCTGTGACCCACTGGTTATTCAGAAGTGTGTTGTTCAATTTCCACGTGTTTATGAAATTTTTCCAGTTTCTTTTGCTATGGATCTCCAATTTCATCGCACTATGGTCTGATAATATACAGGGGATAACTTCATTTCCTTTGCACTTAAACATGTTCTATGTGTGAGTAGGTGGTCTATTTTGGAGAACGACCCCTGTGCAGCTGAGAAGAATGTGTATTCTGATTTTGTGGGGTGGAAGACTCTGTAAACATCTGTTAAGTTCATTTGTTGAAGAGTTCGCTTGAGTTCTAGTATTTCATTACTTATTTTTAGTCTAGTTGATCTATCTATTTGTGACAGTGGGGTGTTGAGGTCCCCCACTACAATTGTAGTAGTGCATATATGACTTTTTATGTCCGTTAGTATTTGTTTTATATAGTTGGGTGCACTAGTGTTTGGTGCATAGATATTTATGATTGTCATCTCTTCCTCTTGGATTCTTCCCTTTACAAGGATGTAGTGTCCTTCTTCATCTCTCTTAATCAGTGTTGGTTTGAAATCTACTTGATCTGCCAAGAGGATAGCTACTCCTGCTTTTTTTCGGGTTCCTGTCACATGGAGTATTGTTTTCCACCCTTTACCTTTCAGTCTACGAGTTTCCTTTTGAATTTTGTTTCTTGTGTGCAGCATATTGTTGGATTTTGCTTCTTGACCCATTCTGCCAGTCTATTTCTTTTGATTGGTGAATTGAGACCATTAACCTTGATGGTTATAACTGAAAAGTATTGACTTGTCATTGCCATGACTTTTTCTTTTTGTTGGGTTCTCCCCCTTTACATTTAATTTCTTGTCATGCCAGATGGGTTCATTCTGCTTTGCTTCCTGGGGTTGTGATCCTCAATGTCTGTTCCTAGGATATTGTGTAAAATTCTTTGGAGTGCTGGTTTGGTATTCACAAAGTTCCTAAGGTGCTCTTTGTCACGAAAGTATCTTATTTCTCCATCCATTTTGAAAGATAGTTTTGCAGGGTACATCAATTTGGGTTGGAGGCTGTTTTCTTTTAGGACTTGGGATATGTCACTCCAAGCTCTTCTTGCCTTGATGGTTTGTGTTGAGAAGTCTGCTGTGATTCTGATGGGCTTTCCTTTGTATGTGATTTGTTTCTTTTCTCTGACTGCTTGGAGAACTTTGTTCTTCTGTTGTGTTTCTGGAATCTTAACAATTATGTGCCTATGTGTAGATTTTTTTTTATCAAGGCTATTTGGAGTCCTGTATGCCTCACTTATCTGTATGTCAAGCTCTTTTCCCCTGCTTGGGAAGTTTTCTGCCGTTATTTCTGTGAAGAGACTTTTTATGTCATCTGCACTCTCTCCTGTTTCTTCATTGAGCCCAATCAGTCTTATGTTATTCTTCTTTGCATCATCTAGCAGCTGCTGGATTGATTTCTCATGTTCCCTTATAATTTTGAAGCAATTTTTCTTTTCCTGGTCACTAATTGCAATCTTATCTTCTATATCTGAAATTCTGTCCTCACATTGGCTCATTCTGCTGTTTAGACTTTCAGTGGAGTTTTTCATGTCTTGGAAATCTATTTGCATCTGTTTTATGGATTCCATTTGTTTCTTATGTTGGGATTCCATCATGTTCCTCAGCTCCTCTCTAGATTTATTAATCATGTCTTGCACTAGGGGCACAATTTCTCCTGTTATCTGAGAAATTATTTCTGATTTCATTTTTTCCAGATCCCCTTTGGTTGCCAGTTCAGTGGGTCCAGGTGGTTATCAGAGTGTTCCATCTCATTTCCCTTTGGGGTTGCTGTAGGTGATCTGGAAGTCTGGTTTTGAGACTTATTTATGTGTTTTCTCATTTCGACTGGGGCGGGGGGCTGTTAGCGCCTGCACGGATTACCTCCTCTGAGCTGGGAGAGGTGGGACAGGGGCCGGGAGCAGCGGTAGGGATGGTGACCCAAAAGCCCTTTCCTGTGGGCCGGGAGCAGTGGGAGGGATGGTGGCCACGAAGCCCCTTCCTCTGGACCAGGAGCAGTGGGATGGCAGCTCAGAAGCCCCTACTTCTGGGCTGGGAGCAGCGGGACTCAGTACCTTGGTCTGGTGGTCTGGTGTCCTTTGCGTCTTTGTAGTGTGGAGCCAGGTGGCTGCCTGTCTGCAGCGGGGTGATTCGGTGTCTTCCACGTGACTCGGGACATCCTAAAGTGTTCTTAGTATATTTGTGATCACTAAATTTGGATTTGTTATGCAACAAATTTTTTAAAATAAAGGATATACACAGATACACAGAGAGTGCTTCTAAAGACTGAAATCCCTTCCGAGGATATGTTTCTTCCCATTTAACACTCTTGTTACACATAAGTTTCATGGCACCAAGCCTGATGGGGATGGGAGAGCACAGAGGAGCTGAAACAACATGCTACCTTCCATTAGGCAACTTAATTTCCACAAATAACTTTCAGCTTTCACCAAGCTCCAAAGCTGCAAAATACACTATTCCCTTTAACCAGATCTTGTTTTTGAAATATCACATTTATTAGGACAGATTGCAACATGACAAAGATGACTAACAATCCTTGTTATCCTAAAGTTCAGAACTAGCTAAGTAGCCAAGATGAAGCCAACAAAACAAAGTAATGAAATGATATCTACTTGTTACCAAAACACAAAAATGTACAAAATGAGACAGACACAAGATTTCATTCAGAAAACCCAAGCTTTATAGTGTTAACTCAAGAGTTTAATTCAACTTGATCCATTTACTGTAAGCCTTCTCCGAGATGCAATTTCAATTTAAGTTCAGCTATGAAGATACATAAGGCAGCTTTACCTGTGGAAGTCCACAGCCCAGCCAAGGTGAAAGAAAATAGCCGAATACTGGTATAACACAAGAGGTATACACAGAATGCTGTGGAAAGTAGGCATCAAAGTGATTAGTTCTGTTTTGGCTTTGGGGGTATTTGAGTTTGATCTTAATCAAGCCCCCATTAAGAGCAAGAAGGGCATTCCAGAACTGAGGAGGCAAGTGAAGATCCAGAAAAGAGAAGGGAACACAGCACAATGTGGGCAGGGTATCCTAAAGGTTGCTGGAAGTCAGCTTTGATTACAAGATCCTTGAAGCTGAAGCTGAGGGGGTGGTTGGGAGCTGGTCACATTAGGCCATTTGAGTTAAGGTTTCCATGTTTAACATCAAAGTCTGAACTCAGTCCATATCTCCCAACTCAGTGCTTCAGGAACACACACCATCTATGTTATTTCTCCAATTAACAACTTACTCTCCCAGCCAAGCAGAGCTTCTGCAAGAAAAAGTCTTCCCACATTTTACTATTCAAATTGTGGAACCCATAGTCTAAGGAGGTCATTCAAAAAGCAGAGAAATCTCACTCTTTTGGGGGGGAAGATGTCTCCAGAAGACAGCAGCACAAGAGAACTCCCTGAGCAATGGAAAAAACAGTTTCCTGATCAGAACTCCACTGCCCATGCCACATGATCAAAGCTGCATGCAGGAGGCTGAAGAAGAGCTGGTCAGAGGCAAAGGAATTGGGTCTTGAGAATATATAATAATCACTTTCTTTCAATACCCTGACACTGCTCATAAACGTACAGTTGACACTTCCTTTACACTATTGAGCTCTCCCTCCAAATAAAGGATTTACACTCTGATGGCTGATTAGCTGTCTCAGGGTGGCTTGATAATGAAGCATTTCTGGGACATAAGCCTTTGTTAAACTACTATTTCAGCTGAAAGGAGGTCAAGTGTGAATTTCTCCAACTGCTAAAAAGGATTCAAATCAGCTATGGTCTGTCTTTAGAAATAAGGTGGCAACAAAAAGCAAAACAGAATTCAGAGCTGGAAAGCATGCACACACATCCTGACCAAGTTTATTTATCTAAACTCTCTCTTTGTTCAGCAGATTTGGAGGATTACCGGGATCCAGAGATCCATGTAATGCCCCCAGGGGCATACTTCAGTTCTGAAGGCCATTTGAGTTCTTGGCTTCCTAGAGGCCAGTCCTAGCAGATACTGAAAAGACACTCCTGCCTCTGAGGATTTGTGTGTGGATCCTCAGGCCTCAGCGTACTACCTGGACCTCCACCATAAGCAGCAATGAGTCACTGAAATGCACAGACCCTTACTGGGCTCATGGGAAGCCCAGCAAGTACATGGGCTCTTGTAGCCCTTGACCAGAACTCAGATGAGGATCTGTCTGAACTTAGCCATATCCAAACCAGTTGCTTATGAAAAAATGAGCTCCAGTATGTTTATTAATTAGATTGTGTACCAATCAGGATTTGGGCAGGAGACCCTGAAAATGTCCAGGATCCTTCTTGAGCAAGGGTGACTAGGAAATTAATTCCATCTGGAGAGGGTCGATTCAGATGTTATACTACAATGCCACATTCTGACCACCAGACTGGTCACACTGGGAATGACTGTCTCTACCACAGCTTCTGCAGACTTCAAGAGAGCTATGTGTGTGAGCATGCTTGCATTTGTGAGTGTGCTGGGAGAACAGTCTACATTAGCTCAGAAAATCAGAATGTGGCTCCTTCTTCAAAGCCAATGTTGCAATCACAGAACTGACTAGGGCTCAAAAAGTCTACTTTAATTCTTAACTCCTAATTCAGAAGGCAAACCCAGCCCTTAATTGAGATATTAAAACAACAATCACCAAAAGCACAACATTTCTGCCTCCTCTATCACAGGAACACGGAAGGGGTGAAGCATGTTTGCTCTGCTCATGCCCAGCATGGGCAGCCAGAGGGGCTGGTGGAGCAGGCCTGCAGGGGATGGCCTCTGACCCCCAACAAGTGAAAGGCCACAGAATTAGCACTTCTTCCAATGTAACTATTCCAGTCCTCTGAGGAGTCAGACTTAATTAGATCTTCGCCTCCCAAGATAGTTTCAATTAGGCCTGAGCACAAATAATCTAATAATCAGGGATTCCTCTTTACCACTACATCAGGAAGCCTTCTACTCTAGGTAATTGTTTTGAATGACCTCTAGCCTCAAATACTTTGCTTCCCCACAGTCAATAACATCATAGATCCAAGACACCCAACTGGCCTTGCAATGCAAGAAGAGATGCTCCTTTGCTTGGAACAGAGCTCCTTTTCCTCCAGTTTTTTGTTGTGGTGGCTCTACCTGGGTTTAGGCCTGGCTGCATTCCTAAGCTCCAACCTGGGCCCATGTCCCAGACAAGACACGGAGAGGTAACATCCAGGTAGTCAATTCAGGGACAGGCATAGATTGCTATTAACTCCCGTGCCTGCCTGTGCCAAAAAACAAAGGTCCCATGAGGTCCGTTGGGGAGGGAAGGAGAGAGGAAAGGGGGAGGTGTGTTCTGAGTAGTGGAGAAAGGTGTTCAAGGACTCTAGAAAATGAGTGGGATTTTCTAAAAGGCTAATAAAAGAAATAAGTAGGGAAGGAAATTATATTTTGCTCTTAAAAGCTTTATTGTCTCCACCAGGTGCAAACAAAGCCTGCAGAGGTGGGAGTAGCTCTCCCTCTACAAATAATTCACAACCCCATCTGCTAAAGTTAAGCTCCTACATAGATGACAAGGAAGAAGTCCTACCCTAAGTTTATTGCCAACACATCTTTCCAGATAACGCAAGAAGTGCAGCCTTACATTCCAGGAAGGGAGGTGACCCCGAAGGCCTTAAGTAGGCACTCAGGCCAGTAGCCTCACCACAGAGTAGTCAAGCTCTAAAAATCTCCCCAAGGAGTCAAATGACTGAGTCTTGAGGAATCTAAGACACCATTCACTGTAAGATGCACCTCTAAGAAATAAGACTGCTGCCAAGTAAACTGTGACATACCTTCACATAAGACACCTCCAGATGCCAGGACACTGAAATGTGAAAGCACATGAGTCTTAACTGGATGAGAGAAGCTGGCCATCCAGCTCCTCTCTATTAGAAGTTTACTGACTTCAGGGATCAGATCTCATTCAATTTTTTATTCAGAACCCACAGAGCAACACTGGCACCCAGAAAGTCTTTAGCCTTGAATTTTATGATCTGTACCTTCTCATTCCTTTGCATAAATGAATATTCAAACTTTGTGTGGCACCAGTACTAGGAACTTCATATATGTATAGCATTTTAGTCTTTCATTTATCCTGGCAAGCTTTAGCTTTCTTATACCCTTTTTCCACACTGGGAGACAGAGACTCAGAAAGGGTAAAGAGCTTGCTGAAGCCAGTAAGAAATAAGGGATAGATTTCAACTCCAGTTTGTCTCGGTCTAAACCCTGTGGTTTCCCATTTCAGCCTGCATTTTTGGATAAGTCTGGCTTTGGGCGAAGCAGCTATCTCTCCACTCTTCCTTTGATAATTCACCAGGCTCATTCACTCTGGCAACAAAGGGCATTCTTTCTCATTAAATTGTGAACGACCAGGAGTTTAATATTAGCTAAACCTGCCCCTACACCGTCCTCCATCCATCATAGTCTTTGTATCTCTTGTTAAATGGCCACATATGTCCCATCACCAGCCACCATTTAGCAGAAAGGACCCACTGCCTCATCGCAGAGGGTGGGGGCTGCACAGTAGACTTTGTTTCACCTTGTTTGTTTCACATAGCCCAAAATGCCATAATTTGTCATTCATAACTGAGACATTTACTTGCAGCTGAAGAGAAGTGTATGTAACCTGTTTAGTGAGTTACTTATTGAGTCACGTTCCTCCTTCCACAAACTCTCATGAGAACTCTCTACAGTCATAGCAAACAAGCTTTCTGTTTAATACACAATGACATCAAAGAAGTCTAACTTTATCTTTTAGCTTCCTGTTCCACGGCTGGATTTCTTTCTAGAGTAACAAATGCCAACAATCTCATCACAGTTTTCCCCAAAGTTACTTCTCATTCACTGTGTTCTAGCCTCGAGTCAGAATGTAGTTGGTGAGGGACTGGGCTATTCATCATTATAAAGTGTAATAGACCAGCATGGAAACAATTCAAAAAGAAGAGCCCAGCAGAAAACCAAAATCAGGAAATCATGATTCTAGATCCTAGTCCACCACTTGGAATAAGGTAATTACTGAGCTTCTTTGAACTTCAGTGGTTTATCTATAAAATAAAGTCTTAAAATAAGGTCTTCGGTTGGCAAACAAAGATCCAGGTGCTTATAGCCACCCAATTCTGAACAATTATCTCAAAAAAAGAGAAAAGTGTGTGTGTGTGTGTATGTGTGTGAGAAAGCAAAAACAGATATAAAAAACAGAACATCAAATATTTGATAAATATTTACTGAGTTGGACAAAGACAAAGAACAAGCTGAGCTTGCATTCTCATGAAAGAGCCAATATAAGTCAATTAGAAAACAAATCTTTCATTTAACCTAGGATGAGCACTATGGAAAAAACTGGGGGTGATATAACAGCAAGTCAGAGAGGGGTCTTGTGATGGTCTGGGGTTCAAGAAGTCTTCAGAGAAAATAAATGTTTTTAACTTCAGTCATGTGAGAAGCAGAGAGATGACAGAGAATACAGAGTTCTGCTGCCTCAGCTCTCCTCAGGCTGATGTCCTGTCCTCTTGGACACATCTGTGTGCCCCACTTCCCACCTCCCTCTGTGTAAATGGCACTGTGGCACCTCATTTGTAATTCCAGGGTACAGCAGCAAAATCATTTGATGTATTTATTATTTGTGTCCAAATATGAAGAGAATCAGTTAAAAGATATTAATAGGCATGAGTCAGTTCTTAGAAAGAACCAACAGAGGCAGGATTTTCAGGAAACTAACCAGAAACAGAGCAAGATGGGTTTACCTTAGTGGGCTGGATTATCTGTGAAGATACCTGGCTCATTTGGCTAATCTCCTACTTGAAAATAAAGAAAAAAACTTAAGACAACTTCCCACTTTCTTTGGGATTCAAGGCATCTAGATCCCAGTCACTCTAGGGTTTCCTATTCCTAAACTGAGTCTGCTCTTGGAATTGGGGTTGGGATTGGGGGTGCCAAATAAGCAGGTCCCCTGATCCCAGGCTCTGCTCCAGCCAACACACACTGTACCTGTCAGGGTGAAAAAGCAAAGCCTTTGTGAACTGCTTCCCAATTTACATTTCTTAGAAGACATGCTCTCCTTAAAAGGCTTTTCAAAACTCCCTAAGTTACTTCTTTCACAATGCTTAAAAGTATTATGAATGGGAAGTGCATCATTTGCATACATACACACACACACACACACACACACACACACACACACGCACAAACTGGAAGTTTCCTGAGGTTCAAGAAACATTAACAATCATGAAATTGGGTTTTTTTTTTTCAGAGAGAAAATCTTTTCCCAGCCTATACCTTCTTGCACCTGTATCCCTCCCTGACTGCACTTCACCGGCCCCTCTCCAGCCTCCTCATTCTTGGCCAAAAATGTCCTTTTGACCTGCTCGGGAAGAGCTTCTTCCTCATGTTCATTATGCTGCCAATTCTCACCTTTATTTCATGTTAGTATTCCTAATTTCTTGCCCTCTATTGGTTGCTTCTCACACATCTTTATACTTCTCAACTCTCTCATGGGAAAGTGGTTGGTTTCATTTGACCTGCTGCCTCTTCCAAGCATTACCTCATTTTTTTCCTATCATCTCCCATGATGGAATGGTTACCATATCCCTTAAACTCTGGTTTCTAAATCATCCTACAACTGAATTGTTCCAGCATTTTAAATATCCAGGCCTAACTAGTGGTACATTTTTTTTACTCTCCATTTTCACTCATCTCTCAATGTATCTGACTTAGATGACATCTTTTTAAAAATTCTTCTTCCTTGGTTTCCATGACAACGCCATCTCTTGATTTGCCTTCTAATTCTCCAGTGACTCATTGTCTGCATCTTTCTTGAATCCTTCCTTATACTCCCTCCAATCCACAGAGGTATTCCCAAAGGCACTGTCTTGATACCCACTTGTGCTGACCCTCCATTTATCAACCTCCACGTTCACTCCATGGGGAAGATCCTTTATTCTCAGACTTTCATCATGCACATCTCTGTGACTAATTCCCAATCCCAGCCTTCTCATCCCCTCATATCTGATCCCTTTCCCACTTTTCTGATTTCCAACATGACGGCTACTACTACTACTAAGAGCACTAGCAGTTTTTAAGCATTCACTACATGCCAGGCACTGTTCCTAGCTTTTACATGTATTGCCTTACTTAATCCTTGTGACCACCGCATGAAATAGGTGCTTTTATCATTCTCATACTATAAATGATGAAATTAAGACTTGGACAGGTCAATATGGCCATGGCTGCAGAGCTAAGTGGTAGAAGTACAGTTTGAACTCAGGAGACTGGAGTCCAGAGCCCAAATTCCTTGCCAGGGAAATAAACATACCAGCTACCCTCTTTGAAACGCTCTAGTGATTCCCCCTGGTCAGTCACCCATCACCAGCTTTCAACTGGTCTTTATTCAACATCAGTGGCACTCATCCTACTGGCTTCCAAAAACAAGAGGCTTACAATTCTTCTTCCCCCACCCTCTCTTTTTCTTTACCATTCAATTACTGAACAAGTCCCGATGACTCTTCTCCATAACGTCTGATTATGGGACCCCCCCCCCATGCTTCCCACTGCCAACATCCCAGTCCAGCCAGTATCAGTCTCCACCTATCCTGCTATAGTAACTTCTTGTTTGTTCCCATCAGATGGCAAGTGTGCATCACACACCTTCATTCATATAACGGAGCTACCCAAGAAGCTGCAATGGTGCCCTATCAAGCCGATGACAAATTTTCACTACCTACCTCATTAACTCAGCCTCTCCTATCCTAACCTCCTTCACTACTAGGCTCCACAAGCATGGGTCCCTTCACTGTGGTTACATCAAACAAGAATCTTCTCCACTGTGAAAAAAGAAAAAGGATCTTCTTCACTGTGGACACTGTCCCTATATTAACATGACTCAGGACATTCTACCTAGAAAGCTCTGCTCATTTTTTCTCCTTAAAACTCAGCTTAAAATCACCAACCCCTACCCTTAGGTTTTAGTGCTTAATCTGACTCATTTTAAATATGTCATTTCACATCTCTTTTTTCTCTAGTCCATTATGCTATCCCCCAATATTATAAGATTTCTCTCACCACTGAGATGGCAGGTGCCTCTTCTTTTGTACTCCACCATCTCTCCTCTTCCTCCCTTCTCAACAATCTAACTGCTAACTGGACAGAGGTGCTTCTCCTGAGTGGCCTCTGTGGTTCTCTGCCCATAAGTGCAGCAAGCAATTGTTAGGAACACAGCACACATGCACTATCACACCAAGTGACAAGATGCCAGTTTCAAGGAGCCTTATAGTCACAATATTTTGAGCTTCCTATTTGACAACATAAACTGCACTTTAGGAATTCAGAATAAGCAAGTACAAGTTTTAATCTGTGCTAGGAAGTCTGACTGCAAGGTATGATGCTAGGGCCTCAAGTGGATCTGAATAAGGAAGGGACAGGACTGGAGAAGCATGAACACTAAAGCAACTGACCCCAGGCAAGAGGTCAGTACAAAGACCTCAAGCCGCAAACTGGATGCAGCACTAGCCCTTTTTGCCATTCACATATGATCAAAGTTTATCTACAAGAATCTAAACAGCAAAACTAATAAAAATCAGCATTAGGGGAAATGTAGCTCAAATCACAGTCAAGTTTAAGAGACAAGAATAACACAGGATCGGGGATTTAGCTCAGTGGTTCCGCTGCCTGCCTTGCAAACTCAAGGGCCCAAGTTCGATCCCTGGTACCAAAAAAAAAAAAAAAAAGAATAACACAGACACTCAAGCCAGGATTTCTTTGGTGATTTGCTAATGTTAACTAAACAGTGTTCTAGGAAGGCTCTAAGCACTTGACTACTTTTATTGTGTTAATCTTCCCAATAACCCCATGAGGGAGGTTGTAGTACTGTAACAGAGGAGTTGTTATTAGGAGCTGTTATTGTTACTAGGTCTACTGAGTGCTATAATTTTAACCAAAGTGCAGAGAAGTTATGCAAACTTCCAAGGCCATACAACTAGTAAGCCACAGAGCTAAATTTAAACATGGGCATTCTGACTCCAAAGCCACATTCAAGGGTTCTCCCCATGAACAAAGCAGCAAAGCAGCAGCTATGAATCTGGCTCTATGGTTTCAGATCACCCAAACAAAGGAAAAGACCACAAATATGTTACAGCTGACTACAGAAACGAGGAGTTTTGCTAAAACACCTCCAGCAGCAGCAGCTGGAATGAGTGGAGTCTTTCGGCTTCTTCCTTCTTCCTATAAGGTCAGATCAGTGCATTATCTACCTCTAGTAAATCATCCCTGGAACCCAGTGATTTTGCTTTACTCAGATTTCACTTAGCACTGAGACCTACATAAAGTGCATTTGATAGGCCACATTATAAAGTCTGGGAAGGAGGGGCTGGCTTTTATTTATACTCCCATTCCACCAGGTAATGGGAGGAACTGACAGCCCATTGTGAGACAGGAAATCAGGACAGCCAAGCCACTGCTAAATAGGCAAAGCAGAGCAAGGGTACAGATGAAAGGTCAGCCTATCCGCTCTCTCAGTCAAGCTGATCTTAGTCTCAGAGCTCAAACAGAAATATGGCCATTTGTTTCCAGCTCCTTCTAGCTCCTAATGAGCCCAGGATAGCTGTACGAGTCCCCAGAAGACTTTAGTAGGACAGGAAGAGCTTGGGCAGAGGGAGGCTGAAAGTCAGGGTCTCTCCTGGCTCTACTGCTTCCGGGCTGGACCAGAACACAGCCTTTTAAAGAGGGGGACCTACAGGCCTGCAGAGGGACATTGGAAGAACCAGGTGACCAGACCTCACTTAGGGAGGTTTTAAGTCAGAAAATGTTTTGCAAACAGTCCCCAAGTGAGCCTATGGGCTAGCTAGATCCACCTCTCTTCCTTCCAAAACAAGCCAACAAGCACCCTGCTTCGGGCATTGCACAGAAAGGAGATGCAAGAGAAATGCGGGGTACTAGCACAACTATTCAGCAGGGAGGGAGGGAGTCTGCTCCATCTCTGTTTACAGGAAACTTTAGGTGAGGTAATTTCATTATAAGATGCCCCTGGGTCCAGGAGAAGCACTGGGGTTTTCTCCAGGGTACATGCTGCTGGGAATACACAAACTGAGGCATAAGTAGCTTGCCAAGAGCAGCCCAGGTATTGGAATAATACTCTAAAGTTCTTGCTTTAAAAAAGAAAAAAGTGCATGATATATCTTCTTTTTTTCCCCATATTCCCTTCTCCTCCCTTCAACCCCTCTTTTCTTCCTTATTTATTAAAGCTTTGTCTCCATTTTTCCATTTATTCTATTTTGTTTTCTAGTCTCTTCCCCTCAGCCCACCATGTTCTCATTTGAACATTTTCTTCCCATTTCCTAATATCTGTTATACACTTTGGTCCTTATTTACACTTTTGGTTTCTCACACCAGAGAAACAATGTAATATTTACACGTGTGTCCAGTTTATTTCACTGAAGAGTATGGTCTCAAGGTACATCCATATACCTAGAAAGATAAATCAAGATATATCATGCACAGGTACAAATTCCCTATGATAAATGTGATCATTATGGATATCTAAAACGTACCAATAAACTTAATTTTAAAAAACAAAAAAACAAAACAAAACAACAACAAAAAAATTGAAAGAGAAGTAAGTCAGCGGTGATATATCCAAATCATGAAGTAGTAATTCTTCATTCTGGTCTGCCAGGCCCCTGTTTTCTGCGACACTTCCTTCACAAGCAAATTGTATGCTTGGAAGCCTTGCTTTGGACATTTGGCTTTTGGGATCTTCCACTTTTCCACCTGCCTAGCTTGTCAAGCTGCCCTCCCACCTAAGGAAAGAGGCTGACCATAAAGGTGGAGGCTGGATGCTTCCTCAAGGCTGAAGGTTCCTGTGCACTTCCAAAGAAACAAAGTCTGCCTCCCAAGTGCCACCAACAGCCTGGCCTCATTCAACCCACAAACATCAGCTGCATAACCTCTATGTGTGAAGCACTGAACAGATGCATTGAGTCTGGCCCAGTCTCTGGCACCCCGATGCTTAAGATCCAGAGAAGTAACAAGGGGTAGGTTCTCAGGCTAACCAAATGCAGGAACTGAGAAAAGTCACATGATCTCCCTAAGTGTTTGTTTCCTCAAACATTTACTGCAAAGAAAAATCAGACCCCTGCAAATGAAATATTACCAAAAAGAATAAGTGCAAGGAAGACTCCCTAAGGATCTCTCCTGAAGCTCTGTCTGAAAAAACACCAAAATGAAGGGGGCATGCTTGGGAAAAGAAAACCCAAAACTGATATGTAGTCATGGTAATAAGAAAGCACCAGTTTAATCACTGACAGCTCTGAACCAGCACATGCACTTCTGTGGCCCTAAGTTTTTGTCAGCAGGCCAGTCAACAACCTAGTCACCCAAGGACCTTGCTAACACCATTCACTCTCACCTTCCAAATGCAGACCATCCTTGAACTCATGCTTCCCACAATCCTATAGAGGATCAGTTCCCAACTTGGCCAAAACTGTCTACCAAGCTGAGTTCTCCCTTACTTACTGAGTAATAACCTCACTTTGTTGTTTCAAATGCTGAGTAATGGACTCTTTCTTGAACTTGATTCATGAAAGCATTTTTACCTACCTTTCAGGAGACATTTGAGCCTACAGATGCAAAGAGAGAATGGTCCAAAGAGTGCTTTGGAAATGCTGAGCCAGATGAAAAATGAATGAGAATGTGTGTGTGTGAGGGGGTGATTTCTGGTTTTTTGAAGATAGGTCTTGGAATTCACCCAGTGACAACTGGGCCATGTTTTAGCTATAATTCTAATACACTTAATTATTTGGCTTTCAACACTCACTAAAGATTAAAAGTTGCAATCAATATAGGGCAGAAAGATGAAGTTGGCAACCAGGGGAGACATATGAGGACTCTAAGAGCTGAGCTACAAACTTTTCCAGCTCAGGAATCGACTCCATTTAGGGCTGAATTCTCCATTTCAGAAGGAATTAAGTGTAATATGACAGAGTGGGAAGGGCGTGCGTCTCATGGATGAGACTGTAACAGAGCTCGTCCTTAGTCGTGTCAGGAAAGCCACAGCTGCCCAGGGCAGAGCTTTCTGTGAAGGCTTCTGGAGAGCTGGGACTAAATGTCTATACTACTTCTGATGTGATTGATTCTATTCTGACCAGCTTAGGTTAGAAACCACAGAAGCTAGGAAACACACAGTTTCCCTGCAGGCAAATGGAAATATGAGGGCACCTTTCCACAAAAAAAACCTCTCTGTTCCATCAAGAAAAATATGAAAAGATCTGAACTATCAAAGAACAGAAAAAAAAAGTATCGAAATGAATTCATTTCCATGACTGTTGTCCAGCACAGCTGCACTGGACTCATTTGCATTGCTATTAAATGGCCCTAATAAATATGAATATTGCACCACATAAAGCATACAAAAGGTCCACATTTGAAGTATCTGAAAGTATCAAAAACAATAAACCCAGTAACCCAAGGAGCAGTGGTGACTTCAACTACATTGTTATTTTTCCCTGCCATCAGAAAGACAGCAAATTAGCGAACAATTATGAGAAGAAATTAAGCATTCTGAAAGCCAGTCATTAGCAGTACACAAACAGGAATAAATTTTCCATTGTGAACAAGAAGGGCTGGCTGTGATTTTATTATAAACCTGAGGTCCAAACCATGCCTCCAGAAAGTAGTTACTCTCTAAGAAACAAATTAATGTTCCATTTCTCCTTAGGTCCTATGATTTCCTTGGAAAGCCCTCTGCCAGTCCATAGGCAGGATTTTTCTTCTCTGCATGAAAGGTGAAGAATAGTAAAAAGAACTAAAGTCAACAGCAGCTATCAAGCTACAGTGCTGTGAGCCTTGACCCGAAATAAGTACATGTAACTCTATGCTCAATGCCTCAGCCATTTCCTAGGGCCCCAAAAATCTCTGGAACACCACTCTCACTTCTCACCTACATGGACAAAGGCCACAGCTTAATGTCCAAGAGACGATTACCCAAGAAGAAACATCATGCTCCACTGGAGGCCAACCTGGAAGCCCTTACAGGGCTCAGTGCACAAGGCTAGACCAACCCCCTCCCTGCCAAGGACCCGCAGAACACCCTCTGCCCAAGACTCATGCCACAACCTTCAGGAAGAGGACATTTCTTGAAAAACAAGGTAACAACATGGCAGATTCTTCAGCCAGCTTACCTGTGATCCCAAGCAGAGCTTCTGACCATACCAGAGATACTTTCTCTTCCAAAGCCACAACCCTGGGACCTGAGTCTCTCTGTAGTCGACTGAGGGACTGAGCTGCAACAGTTAACGGAGCTAGACCAGCACTACACACGGCCCTTGGAGCTGGTGGAACCCTCAAGGGATTGAGTGAAAGCAGGAGATTCTTCTCTCCATCTGAACCATGAAGAGAAACCTTGATAGCCAAAATGGATGAGGAGGCCAGGGATTTAGCTCAGTGGTTTCGCTGCCTGCTGTGCAAGCACAAGGACCTGAGTTCAATCCCCAGTACCAAAAAATAAAAAATAAAAACCAAAGAGGATGAGGGCCGGCCAGCTCCCAGCAGAGAGCTGATTGGGGGATGTGCAGACAAGAAAAGAGACTGTCCATCCAGGAACACCCGAAACATAGACATCATCTATGTGTTTTTATCTTTCTATAAAAGAGTGTATATACCACAGAGGTCCTTGAAGGATACAGAGAAAAACAGCATTCTGTCACACAGACCAAAGAGATGTTAGCCACAAGCATATGTATATATTTATATCTGCAAACCTCAGATCTGGTAAGAATAAAGGTTTCATTTTAGGAGAATGTTTTGGGGGTTTGTCTGATTGCTGGCAGTTCTGGGGATTGAATGCAGAGCTTTGCACATGCTCACTCCACCACTGAGCTGGACCTCCAGCTCCCAAAAATCTTTTCTGCAATCAGATGTACCCCCTTGAAATGCCTATAGTAACTCTTTCCATCCATCACATACTATTTCTGCTATCCAATGTATGGTATTATTAAGATGGACTCTATTTTGCCAAAATTTTCCAGGAAGTTAAAGTCAAAGGTAGGAGCAGGAGAGACAGAATGAAAAAAAAATGAACCAGACAGGTGGCAGAGAATTCTCTTTATAAAAACAGTCAGCAGTTGGACACTGGGTAAGGAAGTTTAACCTTATTTTCTTTTTCCGAACTCTGACATTCTATGCAATGTGCATATAACTTCTCACTTACTACTAAGTGGTTTTTAAGTGATAATCACAAATCAAACCATGGTAAAACAGAAAATTCTTATTTCTTAGAGCTGTAATATCATAAATTGGGGTTACTTCTGAAAATCTATTTCATACATTAAATGGACCAAAACTTATGAAAAGAAAGTGAAACTATACATGCATTTACATACATTTATTAAAGAAAATGTCAAAGCTAAGTTGTTCACTTTGGAGGATGAGGATACTTCTACTACATGGAACTAGACAAATTCAGGTGTCTTAAAAACACAAGTCCTACTACGATCTAGAATATATAAAGCACTGAAAAAAATCAGACACCCCAAATTTAAAGATCCAATTCAAAAATGGGTATCTGAAATGAACATTTCTCAGACAAATAATTAAAAGCAACAAATAAACATATGCAAAAATGTTCAGGGCCGAGGATTTAGCTCAGTGGTTCTGGCGCCTGCTGCACAAGTGCAAGGTCCAGAGTTCAAGCCCCAGTACCAAAAAAAAAAAAAATTGTTCAACATCACTGGTCATTCAAGAGATGCAGATGAAAACAAAACTGAGATTCCACCTCACCCCAGAAAGAATGGCTGCTATCAACAAATCAACCAATAACAAATGCTGGCGGGAGTGTGGAGAGAAAGGAACCCTTCTCCATTGTTGGTGGGAGTGCAGACTGGTGCAACCACTGTGGAAATCAGTATGGAGGTACCTCAAAGAACTAGGACTAGAGGTCCCATTTGACCCAGCTATTCCCCTGCTGGGGATCTTCCCAAAAGAATTAAAGGAATCATACCACAGCAATATACGTGCACCCATGTTTATAGCGGCACAGTTTGTAATAGCTAAGCTTGGAAACAGCCCAAGTGCCCATCAACTGGAAACTGGATAAAGAAGATGTGGGTTTTCTTTTTTAATAAAATGGAGTACTACTCAGCCATAATGAATGACAAACTAGAGACATTTATAGCTAAATGGATGCATATTGAGGCCATACTCTTAAGTGAAATAAATACGACACACATGTGTAAATATGGAATAGTTTCTCTGGTGTGAGAAACTGAAAGTGTAAATAAGGATTAAAATGATTAAAACAAATAATTGATAATTTGAAATAGGAAGAAAAAGTCCAAGGGTAGGGGAATTGGGGAGGGAAGGGGAAAGGAAAGAAGGGAAAGGAAAAATCATGAGAAAAGGAAAAAACGGGAACAAAGTCTATGTAAGTAGGGAAGGGTGGAGGGGATGAAGGGAGGATAGGGAATGGGGAAAAAATAAGAACCAAGATACATCATGTGCAGGTACAAGGACCCAGTGATAAATGTAAATGTAATGTATACCTAAAATGTACCAGTAAAAGGATTTAAGCAATAAAAAAAACAAATCCTATAAAATCTGGAGTGAAACACATTTATACAACATATATTTATGGAGTATCTACTGTACACCAAAACCATGCCAGATATTAGGTGACCAAAATCAGACCTTGTTCCTACTTTTAAGGGGTTTGAAGCTAGCACAAGAGCCAAAGAAATGATCACATAAAGACATCTCCCAATAATTTATCTCAAATTATGAGCTACTAATTCCATGTGCACATGAATGGCTTTCAAAGTCTTCACGTGATCTAAAGTTTAAGCAAAAGTCTAAATTCACAAGGATTTCTTCAATGATCCTTTATTATCTATTTCACCAAAATTATAGATCTGTTGCTAGTCATAGTCCTCTTTGAAATTTTCAGCTTAACTTTTCTGAAATACTTTTCAACGTTTTTGAAATGTCTTTTGTGGTTTCCCCTGAGTTCTGATGTGATGCCAACTATTTTTTTCCTCCACAAAGTGATGAAATAAATCATCTGTGGCTCATGCTGTCTTCCTCTGACATCTCAGCTGACCTGTTCATTAGTATTTTGAAGGCAGCTCAGTCCTTTTGCTAAAGAGGCCTACAGATTCCTCTTCTCTAATCCTACAGCCCTGCCGTCGAGTCCATCTGCTTTCTGTATTCCTGTCCATACAGTGCAACCATGCCTATTGGCTTGGTGTAGAACCCACTGCACACTGGAATGTGGTGAAGCCAAGAGCATGGGTTGGCCATTCTTGTGGGAGTGGTTATTTATAACAAGAAAGGTCATAAAAATGAGGAGTCACAGGTCACATGGTCATACACTGAGGATCTCAGTATACCCTAACTCTACTCAGTATCACAGCATCAGGGATGAGGAGGAGGACCTACAAGGGCCATTAAACAATTACAATGGCATACAATTTTGCTTAACTTTGTCCTTGCTTGAAGCAAGTCAGATTAAACATTAACTTTCATATCTAGAGCCATAAAGATGCATCTTATGTGGAAATGCCTAGGTCTTTTCTTCTAATTTATGATTATAAATTGATCTACTTACTGGCTTTTTTTCCTATTCACTCCTTTTTTAAGCACTTGTCATTTGGTGCCTGCTAGTCAATATCATCTGTGAAATAGCCACCAATTTGTACTTGACAGTACTGCCTATCTGTTCATAGAAACTTATTCTTACCTAGTTTGAGATGTGTGGCTGAATCCCAAATACGATCTTCAGTCTTGATTGCAGAGTTGACCTATTAGCCCTTGCCTACACAACAATCTCCAGTTACTATGTAAAAAACAAAGGCCAACATCTTTTCATAAGAAGCTTTGGCTGCAAATAATAGAAAACCTTACAAAAAAGGTTTAAACTAGAGATCAGAAAATGATTTCTCTGCATGCCAGATAGAAAATATGTTGCGTTTTGTGAGTTACTCAAAACTACCACTGCAATGTGAAAGCAACCACAAATAATATGTAAACACATGAGCACTGTTGTGTTCCAATAAAACTTTATTTACAAAGAAACAGGTGGCTGCAGTCATAGGTTGCCAACCCCTGGTGTAAACAATAAAGATTATTTCTCTTACCCAACAAGATTCCAAGCAGGAAAACCCTAGGTTGGTCAATGAAACCACTCAACCATGTAATAAGACCCTGTTTTTCTCTGCCTTCTGCTTTGCTGTCTGACAAATCTAGCTTTCCTCATGATCACAAGTTGACTGCTACAATGCCAACAAATACACACACATAAAGCAACAGAAACAAACATTATTTCTAATTTGTATCTCTTTTTAGGGTTAAAAAATAAATGTTTACCAGAAGCTACCAGTTTCACTGATAGGAATCACATGCCCTTGAACCATGCTCTCAATTAGGATTTCCCCAGGTCACGTGGGCAAGGGTTGGACCCCTGAACAGAACTAGGGCTTTGCCAGCAGAGAAGAGGAATCCTTTACAGTATACAGCCACCACAGCAGTTTTCCTCCTCAAACTGAAACAGTTAACTCTGTATAAATCATGTAACCCTGATCTTGGCGGGGTTTTTTTCTTTTTTTGGTACCGGGGAATCTAACTCCAGACCTTGCGCTTGCGCGGCAGGCACTGGAACCACTGAGCTAAATCCCCGGCCCACCCTGACCTTGTTGTCTCATGAAGTCAAAGAATGAAACTGAAGACAAAAAGAGGAAGTTAGGAGTGTGTTTACTGAAAGTAAGAAGAAAAATAACTCCTAGTGGGTAGTATCTAGCAGGGGTCTGGAGTGGATCTCTGGAATGTTTTCCTTGTGTTGGTCTTACACGGATAAGCAGAATGCAGGAGGCTTTGTAGAGTTTTTAAAAAGTCAGTTACTCAGCTGGCTGAGTTAAAAAGAAATAAGTTAAAAGGAAAACAGTTATTTTGTATTTGCTAATGTTCCTTGAAATCCAGCCTGGAGGTAAGGAGGGGATGTTAACTACCTTACCATATTCTACCCACAGTTTCTTTTCTGGGAGGAAGGGTTCTTATTTGTCCATCCTTATCCTAACCTTTCATGCTTTTTTCTGTTTTCTTTTACATTTCTAAATTTAATTAGCCGTGTGGCTTGAATTAGCTCTTTAACTTCGTGTGTGTGCTATTTCCTTTGCATCCAGCTGACTCTATCTTGCGCCGAAACCAACTCTACTGTATCTTAGGCCCATCCCTTACTAAGTGCCTACTTATAAACCAACTAACTAAACTGTCTTTTATAAAAACAGCTTCTCTTTTGTACTAACCCAAATCTCTACCTCTTCACTTACTCCTTCCAGCTTCCTTGGCCTCTTTTCATTCTAGACACTCACTATACACCTGGCCTTATGATGCCACCCCAAATTCTTGCTCCTATATACTCCGCTTTGATCAATATGCCCTGATTCACCTTATTAAAAATAGCTAAGTTAGGTACAAATATTATAGGGAGATAGGGATGGGCCCTCAACAGAGTCAGTGTAAAAAGTGAAAATACATTACAACTGTGACTAGAGAAGCATCAGTTACGAGTCCAGGCCTCAAGATAAAAACAAAATGACCAGGCCTACATACTTCCCCAAGGGATAAATGGTAACACCTGGTCTAATGGAGTCTAGAGAGACATCAGTCACCCTGGTAGGTGACCAAGACCCTTGGACCCATCACCTTCCTGACACGTTTCTTGTTCTTTCCACGTGCACTTGCTACGTGACTTGCTTCCCCATTGGAGCAATATTAAGCGACTATACTTGTAACCTTATTGGTTGATCATAGCTTTCGCCCACATTGTACCCATGTGGCTATGCCCTATAAAACTTCCTCTGTGAAGTGGGGTCCTCGGCAACCCATTTGGGACCCTTCCTGCCTCTCAGGAGCTGTATCTCTCAATAAGTATTTCCTACTCTACTCTGTTGTTCCTTAGAATTCATTCTTTGATCTTGGGGAACACAAACTCGGCATATCTGACATCTAGCAGGTTGAGAGTTATATTTTCCCTATATGATTTAGAGGTCCTATATTATTCCTATATCAACCTGATGGTGAAACACCATTTGCAAGGTGTCACTCACGAATGTCTCTCCTCATGTGTTCGGTGTGGCAGAAGGGCCTGACTTTCTGCCAACTTTTCCTTCCCAACTCAAACCAACCCTCTCCTCTATCTGTTCACCATCCCCGAAGAGCTTTGCTCAGGCCTCTCCTTGTTTCATACTTTTACCTCCCCTGGCTTCCTACCCTGAAATGCCTTTCTACTTCTCCTCTATATAACTACATCTTTCTCATTTTCTATTGCTGGCCATCACACACAGATTTGAGAGACCTGGATCTGATTCCCACTTGGCTCAGCCACTTGTTCCTGCTCAGTGACTTGGCCACACTGGGGTTCATCGTCTTCATCTATGAAGCCAGAGTGAGAATGACACTCCACAGGATCACCACCAGGATGAAATATGTGTAGTGAAACCGCACCTGGCATGTAACAGTTTCCTTCCTATTCCTAAACTGCACTACTTCTAAGAATTCTTTGAAGACCATTCCTGTGACTGGGGAGGTAGATCAGTGGTAGATTTAATCCTCAGCATGGCAAGGGATGAAAAATAAAACAAAAAAAATTCCTGTTCCCACAAATTATTATTGTTTGCATTAGGATTATCCTATGAAGATACCTAAGAGTATTCAAAAAGATAAGCTACATGCAAACAAATAATATGCTGATTTGAATCACTAGGTTTAAAAAAATGATATAAAACCTCCCATTCTAAGCTCCTTATAATTGCTTCCTACACAATACCGTTTCATTTCTAACAGGTAAACAGGCTACAGAAACACCATTGTTTCTCTCTTCCTAGAAAGTATTCTAGGTATACCTTCAGCTGTAACTGTTTTTACAGCACTACCAGAGTAAAATCACTGACAATGTTGACAATAATAATAAAAGGCCCAATAACAGGTTCACATGGAGTTGAAAAGTTTTCTGCACACAACAAGGAGTAGATACAAACTTTCCTATCATTGCGCCTTGAGACAAACACCTGTAAGAGAGCAGAGAGGGTCAGGCTTTGATGTGCCACGTGTGGAGTACCCACAGAGGGGGAGGAAGAATCTTTCAGTGATTCTGAAAACTTTGGCCATGTGAACTAAAAATTGTGCCGGTTATGCTCTTTCTGTGGACAATGGGACCAATACTCATTTCTTAAACATTCACAAACTACATTTTCCTAGACTCTTTGATACAGAAACAATATAGAAACATAACTCTATGTTCTATAGGATGTTGTCTATAGGAGCAATAAGATGAATTTACTTGTGGATCTTTTGTAAATTGATTTTCTAGATTAGGAAAACTTGCCCTGTTGCTAACTCATTTTAAGTAATTTTTTAATACGTGAATTTCTAGAAGGATGGAGAAAAGTCATGGCTGGTGTCCAGAATATTTGCTGTCCCTTATCTCCAGAAAGACATTTGGGTGTGTGGCACATAGTGAGAAGCAGCCTTTGACTGACAAAAGCTAAGAGGTTTTTCAGGGCCAGGAAGAGTGTCCTCCTCCCACATCTCCCAGGAGGAGTGTGCAGTTCATCTTCACTTCTGCTAAGGCAGCACTATCATAATGCTACAAAGTGCCAAAGAGAATTGTTTTAATAAACAGGGTTTTTATGCTCTTAAAAAACCTGAACACAAGCATTTGATTCTATTAGCTAAAGTACACTGCAGCTAGGGAAGGATTCACAGTGGAATGGAGCGGCATGGTGCTGTTTCAAAAACTGACATCACCTGCACTTAAAAGATTGAATTCTTAAACATATTCAACTCCAGAGGAGCATTCCCAGTGTAATTAGAGCTACCTGTGTAAGAGTCTAGAACCATAAGTATGCTTTAAGTATTTTTTACTGCATAATATGATTGTGCTTCTCAACTGGGGACAAGCCACTCCACTAAACCATAACTGTTTTAACAGATTAGCTGGGAAGAAACCAAGTATGCATTAAAAGCCTCAATAACAGCCTACTCCAGGTACACACAATGACTAGGACCAGCAGGTGACTTCCCTTAGGAGACTTTCTTGAGTTAGGTTAACAATTATCATATGTAAATGATGCTTCTAAAGATCTCTGGAAGTAGCCAGGGATTTAGCTCAGTGGTTTCGCCCCCTGCTGCACAAGTGTGAGGACCCGAGTTCAATCCCCGATATCAAAAAAGAAAAAAAAAAGATCTCTGGAAGTATTCTAAATCTTTCTTGGCCAAACAGGAAATCCCTGGTTCATAAAGATGGAGTACAATCATTCTGAATTATCAAAATTTCAAATCTGGAAATTCTCAATGATCAAAGATATTCAAATATAGATATATTCAAATTTATTCACGTAGATTGTTAAGCACAGATATTTACTAGGGTACATAAAAAGTTGCATTAGTCAGGAATTTGAGGGAAAAAAAAGAAAATTTCTGCTTGATTTTGTCCAGTGAAAAAATCCTTCATGCTCTCTGCTTAGATAACATTATCTTAGTTATCATGAGTAAAATGAAAGTCCATTATAAATCCCCAAAGCTTTTGCTAACAAGAGTCCAGAGTTCTAACAGCACCTCCATTCTCTGCAGTGACACCTCATAGGAGATGAGCACATGCTCTGTGTTTATTAAATAAATGAATTTAACATTGCTCTAAGTAATCTGTTAGTCAGTCTCTTGTCACTGTGACCAAATACCTGAGAAAAATTAAAGGACTAAAGGTTTATTTTGGCTCATGTTTTCAGAGGTTTCAGTTCCTGGTCAGCCAGCTCTATTGCTTTAGGCTTGAGAAGATGCAGAACATCATGGTGGAAGAGCATGGTGGAACAAAGCTGCTCACTTCATGGCAATAAGGAAGCAGAGAAAAGGGGAAATATCCTAAGGGAGGGGCAGGGACAATGCAGGTTACACCTACATTACCTACTCCCTTCAACTAGGCTCCAAGTTTCCATCACTTCCCAGTAGTGCCATCAAATTATGATTTAATCAATGGATTAACCCACTGATGAAGTCGGAGCCATCATGATCCAGTCACCTCCAGTAAGCTCATCCTCTGAACACATGAGACCTGTGGAGACATTTTAGTTCTAAGGCACAACATAACCCAACCACTACTTCAAAACATGGTGTTACAGCACACGAAATAACAATGACTTGTCATAGAATCTATTCTGTTCCAAATTGTAATGATGCTGTTGTCTGTAAAGAGAGAGATGAATATAGGAAGTTTGTCCTACTGACTGAAGTATGAGACTCTCCACTTGAGGTTTTTGCCTACAGCCTAAAGCCAACAAAATGATGATTGTCTCTCTGGCCACTTAAAACATTTCAAAACTATCATTCCTTTGTGGCATTCCTTTTCTTTCTATCTACAAAACACACTCATCCAACAATACACAACAAGTATTTACTGAGAGTTTACTGTCTGTTCTACATTCTAGGTTTACAATGTTAGGAAAACAACAGACAAAATTCCTGTCTCGTGGACTTTACATTCTAATCATGACACATCAAATAACTATATGTTGAGTTGTTCTGAGCTCTTAAAATATACAGAAATCTACTTCAGGAGTCCCAGAACTACAGATTCGCAAGGAAAACATGAAGTAGGTGTTAGGAACTGAATTGTGTCTTCTTGCAAAATTCATATATTGAAGTCCTAATCCCTAGTTTTTGAGAATGTGACCTTATATAGATACAGAATCTTTAAAGAGGTAACTAAGTTAAATGAAGTCACTACGATAGACCCTAATCTGTAATGATGGGTGTCATGATGAGATTAGGACATAGACATGTGCAGACTGCTTGTGAAGATGGAGTAAGGGGACAGCCACTTACACGCCAGGAAGAGGGCTCTCAGAAGAGGCCAGCCCGTCCACATCTTTATCCTGGATTTCCAGCCTCCAGAACTGTGAGAAAATGAATGTATATGGTGCTTTATTCCGACAGCCTGAGCAAACTAATACAGTGGGTAAAAGAAAGGGTAAAGAAAAGGGAGTTTTAGAAGTGTTCTTCCCTGTAATGCTGAACAATACTCAATACAGCTTCAAAAAAACCCAAACTGCTGTGACTGAGTTTTGACAAACACATGAACTGACAATAAAAGTGATCGAGGAGAAAGAGACTGCCCCTTCCTTCCAGACAGAGGAGAACCTGTACTTGGCTCTGAAAGCAGTGTCCCTTTCTTTACAGGAGCCTGTGAGCTACTGTGGCAAATTCGCCCAAATGCCAACATCCTTTTTATTTTTTCTTTTCTCTACTCAACCAAAGTCTTCCAGTTTCACTTCTCTCTCCTGAGTAATGGTACATGAAGGCCCAGTTGCATGTGGACTAAGGCTGAAGCAGTCAAATCAGCTCTTTTGAGTCCTGCACGTAAAATTCATTATGTAACATTTGAACTGTGTCACCAGAGAGTTATGCACCAATTCAGAATCCAAGATTTCCATTTCCTGTGGCAGTTTAAAAATTTAAAAAAGTATAATCAATAAGCCAGTAGATATTCCAATCCTTTTGTTTTTCAGAGTTAATTTCTCCCTGTGAAGGGTATTTTGAAACTGCAGAAAGAGGAAGAATGCAGGGCACAATGACATCACTAATTCCAGAACTTCAGGGCAAAAGAGATCACTTGAGTGTATTTTTGGTCCAAAACAAATCTCACAATGATAAACCCTTTGTCAAAAGAGACAAAGTCCTTTCCTGATACTAACTAGTACTCACTCCACCCTACTCCAAAGCTTAGACAAAATCGATACTTCACGATCATTAGGAACACGCTCCCAGACAGAGGAACTGTCTCTTTACTGCTTGAACAAGCACATTTACTATGCATTTCTGTAGCTCAGCAGATGGTGTCAATCAATGAATGATAAAATGGAAAGATCTATACCTTGAAGACTTTCCCATCATCATCAAGGATTTCCACTTCAGTTTCCAAGACTTTATTAATTTAAGCTCATTTGCAAGTAGGTGGTTTTGCCTCAAAGCTTTTAAAACCTCAACCCTCAGAAATCTGGCAAGCCATTGTCATCTTCTCCAGTTGGTCATATCTTTGCATCACCCTTGCTTTTCCTTCCAAATGGGACAACACAGCTCTCGTAAAAGACAGTAAAGCTCCAACTCACTGCAGGTCTCGGATGCATGTGCTGAGCTCTCTACTGTCTGTGAAGAAGACCATGCTCCAAAGTGGGTTATCTGTAGGAAAAAAATGTGTGCACCATATGGGAGGCTTTTATGCTGGTTAATATCTTTTTTATTTCTAGTATAGGAGAGTAAAAATAAGAGTTAAGGAGCTAAAAAAAAAAATTCAAGGGCCCATGCATTCTGGGGACTGTGAGACATATAAAGAGTGGACTGAACTAGGTCTTGTTTTTTTTTTCCCTAAAGGACAGCAATATTTAAATTGAAATTCAATAGAGAAATATATATTTGTAGCCGGACAAGTCATGTTTTTTCACCTCTACTACCTGAGAGGCAGCCAAGCAATAACCAAAACTTGGGCCGGAGATTTAGCTCAGTGGTTTCACTGCCTGCTGTGCAAGCACAAGGACCCGAGTTCGATCCCCGGTACCAAAAAAAACAAAACAAAACCAAAACTTGTACCTGAGTAATAAATAATAGGTAGCTGTTGCTTTACAGGGACACTGGAGGCAGAGGGACCCTCTTTACCTCCGGTGGTGTGCAATTAAGGAAAGAGACAGCAGGAACTCTCTGCTAGTGCATTTGATGAGCTCTTGCTCCACTTAAAACCTGAGCCCAGAGCAATTACAGAAAGAGATTGCAAGTTCCCACAAGTGGGAATGGCCTGAAGTGATCCTTGCAGCCACAGAATAGATGAACCACAGACAGGAAGAGACAAAGAAGATAATCTGGCCAAAGATAAGTTCTTCTATTTCACCTGGCCAGGGATGTCACCAGTTTTTTTAGGGACCAAAGTCTAGCCAAACTATTTTTTGGTACTGGAACAGCTCTGTCATTATACTTAAGTTTAATGATACAGTAAACTCAAGCAAACTGCCTATAGACTTATCTTCAAATATATTTTGTTTTTCTAATAAAAGCCCTGAGTTCCAGAACCTCTTCTGACACCGTGACATGTGGACAGAGAGGAATCCCTAAAGGCAAATCACAGTGAAGTTTCTAGCACCCAGAAGGGTCAGTCCATACAGAGAGCAAGGGACCTCCAGGAAATGAGGGAACAGAAGACCACAGAGGCTTGACAACTTGCCAGGAATCATATCCCAGAACCTCCTTTATCCAGGAATACAGCATGCTCAACTTTTTTGGCACCTGCTTCCTCATCTGTAAATTAAGAGATAACAACAGTGCTCATTCAAGATGCTAGGCAGACTGAGAGAATTAATCTAGATAAAATGCCTGGCACATGACAATCATTCACCAGCTATTGTTATACTTTTGGTAGGTCCTTAAAAAGACTCAAAAGAAACTGCACAAGGGCCGGGGATTTAGCTCAGTGGTTTCGCCGCCTGCTACGCAAGCATAAGGACCCAAGTTCAATCCCTGGTACCAAAAAAGAAAAAAAAAAAGAGACTGCACAGGCCACTCTGGCTGGCTATGGAAGACTGGTTGTGCAGCCCGGCACACCAGGTTACAGCATCTGCCACAGCTAACCTGTGCCACCAGTAAACTTCCTGCCACTTTCCCTATCAGTCCTCCCATCCCACCCCAGCCTCTTAGGAACATGAGTGGACTTCCTCGGAGGACACTCTGTTCCAACTTTCTGTAATAGCCCATGCCCTGCCCTTCCCTGGGTGTCCTCTGTCAGCTGGTCAGGACCAAGGCTGCTCATCGTGCCATGGTCCTGCTCTAGGACCATGCTGCCAGTGTGGTGGTCACCTGCAACATCCCGTCTGTTATCTACCTCAACAACAGCAGATAATAATCATGCAGGCCCTTTCCTCATGGGGGACTTTGGAACCATTTACAGATGATTAAGAAAAATCCACAGCTGTAGAGAAAGGTTCCATACATAAGCCATACAGCCAACATTTACAGAATGCCCACTATGTACCAGTTACAAATCCAATGAACCACTGAGGATATAAGAACATACGAAACCTGGAAGCACAGCTGGTTGGTTATTTACAACAGCCAGGCAAAGTCCCCTGTCACCCAATCTTCCCAGAAACCAGTTGGGCCCGGGGCATT
Source organism: Heterocephalus glaber (assembly GCF_053883595.1). NCBI lineage: Eukaryota > Metazoa > Chordata > Mammalia > Rodentia > Bathyergidae > Heterocephalus > Heterocephalus glaber. The sequence continues at coordinate 14,404,813 of NW_028258173.1, read as the reverse complement.
TGGAGCTGAGTGGGTCCAGAGAGCTTACAACAGTTTTTCTCTGAAGATGAACTTTTTCTGCCTCGCTGACATCAATGTAAGGAAATATTTGATCTTTGCAGGAATAAAGAATGCTTAAAGAATGCTCTTGGAAACACAGGCTAGTTTTAAAGCCTCTGGCCTCTGTCTATAGTGTTTCTGAATGAAGAGCTTAGAACTTTCAAGGCTACCTTGGTGACAAAAGTTAGTAAATTACAGCTGAGCAACCATAAGCAAACTACCCCTTTTTCATCAAGCTTAATCTCTTCTGCATTGCTGCAAAAATTACCAAAGATATTCCCTTCAGGTGTGAGCAACAGTGGACTCACCCCCCCATTTGTCTGAGAGACTGCTCTCTGAAGATCATCCTTAGGAGGTTCTTTGCAGTCTTGTTATTTTCTAAATGACCATCATACCAAATTTTAAATTCAATCACAGCATCTTTTTATTTCAATCATTGTTAACTATATAATATTGGCGAGTTTGAAGTCAGTGATTATACAGACTTTCCTATGAAATAGAGTTGTTCCTTTTAAATAAAAGTTTAAATTATTAAGTATAAAAATAACTCAAACCCATTTTAGAAAATTTGGAAAGTGCAGAAAAACATAGTAAAAAAACCCATTATACCAGCACCAGGAGATACAATACATGTTCTTTGGGTATGCTTCCTTCCAGTCTTTTCTGGGTATATTTAAATATGTTTCCATTGCAGTCTATTTATAGATATTCGTATCCTGCCATTTTTCTTATCAATGACTATATTACTAACTAGTCTTTAAAAACATTTTCTAGTGGCTTCATAGTACCTCTTGTACCAGGAGATTATGATGTACTTATTAAACCACCCTCTGTACAGCGCCTGGTATATAATATCTGCTTTAATATTATTTTCATGCATAAACAGAAACCATGTAGAGTTAGCAGAAAAAGTTCTAAACGACTAGAACCATGCTAAGATGGTCATATTACTTAAGAAATGCAAAAATATCCCTGAATATGTACATGTGAAACAGGCTGTGATGTTGTGATATAAGACAGATTTATTATATCAGTTTCTGACATACAGCTCTTAAAACTCTTGCAGACAAGGGTGTTATGAAAATCTTTTGTTGTAATATTTGGTCTCTGACCCTAATGCCTGACACCAAGCCTAGAAATTTCCTAGGTGACCAGAGCATCATTTGTTCTAATAAGGGGACTCTTGGTAGACTACAGAATAAACGTCAAGGTGGGGCTGATTACTGGGAACCATTTGATTGGAGAAGTAGAAGTTTCAGCCCTAAGCTCTGACCTCCAAGGGACAGAGAGGGGCTGAAGGCTAAGTTGATAGCCAATGATATAATCAATCATGTCTACATAATGAAGCTGCCATAGAAGTCCAACAGGATAAAGTTGAGTGAGCTTCCTGGTTATGCACATGTGGGGCTGCCAGGAGAGGGGTGCACCTGGGGAGAGTATGGACGCTGCAGATCCCTTCTTGCACATTTTTCCCAGTGCATCTCTTTCACTGGATATTTGTCTGTATTCTCTGTCATGCCTTTATAATAAACCAGTAATTGTTAACTGCATTCTTGGGTTCTATAAGCTGCTCTACCAAAATAATCAATCCCAAGAAAAAGGTTGTAGGAACCCCAATTTATAGCTAGTGGGTCAAAAGCACAGATCACAACCTGGTACATGAGACTGGCATTTGAAGTGGAGGGCAGTTTTGTGGGGCTGAGCCCTTAACCTCTGAGTTCTTATGCTACCTCCTGGTAGCTAGTGTCAGAATTGAAATGAATTAGAGGATACCAGGCTGGTGTCTAGTGGAGGACTGCATGGTATGTGTATGAAAACCCACACATCTTTGAGAAATGTTACACTTGAGTAGGAAAAAACACTTTTGTTTTTCCTGCCTTTAATAGTTGGTATCTGCTGAAGAACTGATTGGTTGTTGATGAGGAGATATCCCCACATGTTTTGAATGAGAGGTGAAGCATTCTGTGTTGAGACTGAGGGTAGGGAGATTACTTTGGTTATTCTTTGCAAGCAGAGAAAGGGTTACATGTACCAACTCCCCACGAAGAATGTAATAATTACATACTGCAAACAAGTACTAATAAAAAAGATGATATATTTTCATGAAATTATTAACCCAAACACAAAGCACATTCACCTTGCTACTAAAACAAGGGAATTCAAAATAAATAAATAAATAAATAATAAAACAAGGGAATTCTTGGAAATTCACAAAGTAAGGATGCCAGATAGCAGACTCATGTCACTCAGACAAGAATTCCTGCAGATGGACACAGTGCACACACTGTCCCTTCTGCTTCCTTGAATGTAGCTCTCCAATTTTCCTACAGCAGCGATTCTCAAACTTTGGGTTTAAGCCAAATGCTATCAGTGATTTTTGTTGAAGTGACAAGCTGATTTTATTTTAAAGAAAATATCAGCCTTATGCCTGTCTAAATAACCACAATTTGTCTGTTGCCCTAAATGAAAGCAATGCTCCATGACGCTGCTGCAGGGCACGACATACAAACTTCCTGTTTTGCAAAATATGGTATCAAAAAATGTGAAGTCAAGAATCAAGGCTCAATAAAATATTTTTTAATGTTTCATCGAGTCCATCATTAAGTGAAACTGACATTTATCAATGCAAGTGGTTGGCAGTGAAGATGATCCTGCCCAGGTTCTCACCAAGGAGGTAGCAGTGTCGTCTCCGTGTACATGCCATCAGAGACAATGTCCAGCACAGTAAAAATGGTTTTAAAAAATCTTGGTATTATTGTGAAAGTTGGTTTGATCTTAAAGACCCTTAGAGGCTTATCTCAAGGAATTAAAAGTAATGAATTGTGACCTTCAGTTGTTTTTTTGTTCATTTGTTTGATCTACCCATCCACCTATTATTTTAGACCTAAACATATGTCAGGAATTGTGCTAAACTGAGCCTTAATAGCGTCTGCACATTCACATTTGAAGATTATGTAATTCTGCTGCTCTGAAGGATGTTTTGTGTTTCTTGGGGGGAAAGGCAAATTTCTTCCTCCTTATAGTTAAATTAGCATGTCAGTTTAAAAGCATTACATTTTATGATGTATTAACAAAATTTTATAATTTCTTAACTTGGCAAGGATTGTGGTGTTCATTCTTTAACACTGAAGTGTCACATGAAGTCTCAGAGGGTAAGGAAACTAAGGTAACTCTAGGAAGAATTTTCACTGTTTCACAGTAGAGTAAGAACACAGGTAATCTTAAAATATTTATCTAAAAAAATTTTTAGACCAAAGTAAAGAATTAAGATGTGTTATGTGCATGTACCAACTCCCCTCAAGGAACATAACCATTATGTACTGTAAACTTACACCAATAAAAATAAAAATTAAATTTTAAAAAGTTCTCAAATCATAAACAGAAATACAGAATTAGTGGAAACGTCAACTCACTTTGGCTCAGAGAAAGAGGGAAGCACTCTAAGCAAAGTAAGTGCAAACCCCCAGTCCAGAGCATTCATGTGAGGAAGCCATTTACTGTGAAGTTCAAGAGTTTACTTACTTAACAGTGTCAGTGAACTGGAACAAAATTTTTACAACTGCTCTCAGAAAGCAGGAATAACAATACAATTTTTAAAGGCTCAAGTAGAGTTTTCTTGTATTTAGATATTTATTTAACATTATTGGGAACTGTAAACCATACCTCAAACCAGGAAAACTAATAATTTAGTAGTTTTCAGTGACAAGTAACATAGATTAGCTACATCTGGGTTCCCATTTGTGAATTCACTCATGAATCGTTAAATTATACTGGGAAACCCCAAATAATAGTGAAAATAGAAATTGTTTTAAGAATGAAAAATGACTCTTGATATTCTCTATAAAATTAAAGATAAGGGCTAGGAGTGTAGCTCAGTGGCAGAGTTCTTGCTTAGCATGCACAAGACCCTAGGTTCCATCCCCAGTACTGCAAGAAAGGAAAGAAGCAAAGAAGGAAAGAAGAAAGAGAGAAAGAAAGAAAGAAAAGGGAGGGAGAGGGAGAGAAAGAGAAAGAGAAAGGAAAGGAAAGGAAAGGAAAGAGACTTATGAGGAAGAAATCCATTATTTTAGCTTTATTTGCTATAAACTTTTGTGAAAGGGATCAGGAAGATGTTGATCAGTCCTCACATTTACTTCAGCCTGTCATCACTCCTGGCACATTGGAAGACACCAACTGGCACTTCTTGGTTGAATGAATGAATGAATGAAGAAAGGAAGAAAAAGCTAACAAAGTAGATAACAGTAGACAGATCAGTAGGATCTGTCACTGGAGTCTAATTTCCTGAAGGCTTCTGATTTTATCTTTTTGAAATGGAGTAGAGATCACATATCTATCTAAACAAAAACCTGTTCTCAAATATTGAATATTTTGAAATGCCAATCATATCTAATATGAAAAAGTGACAGGATGCACTCCACAAAGCTATTGGGTATACTAATGCAGGCAAGAGGCACTCACTTTCCTAAGTACTTCCTTCCCTGAAAAATGAATAGTCTCTATTGTCAAATTTAATTCACCAATGAAACAGACACAGTACACAGGATTCCAAGAGAGGGGGTGCTACTTGCTTTGCATGCAATAGAGATGGCACAAGATTCACACAGTATCCTCTAAGGCCTAGTGGAAGCATCCAAGATTTCCAACAACCTTAAGGAGGAAGGGAACAATGGACTCATAAGGCTTTATCCTAGCCTCCACCACACCCTACCCTTAGTGTGCTCCATTTTTCATATGCAGACCTCACAAGGCTTTTTAAACTCCCTCCAGCCATCACTTAATGTGATACAACCAAAACTTATCCCAAAAGTAAAGTCTCTGGCTATCTAATAAACTTTATTTTAACCAAGAATGATATACTTCCCAGAGAGCAAACCAAGTAATACGGAACTAAATTAACCTGTGTGGATTTTGACTTTCTCTTTCTCTGTCTTCATTGGTGGTAAAGATAAAATGAAATGAATATTTGCTATAAAAAAGATAGAATAAGACTATAATAAACTTTTTAAAGGGAAGATAAATGAAAAATGCAAAATCAGGTAACAGATGGAGGGTCTGGACATTCACACTTGGATGATCACATGCAAACACACACACAGCTTTAAAGCCCATGGTAGAGTGTATGTCATGGTGCAGGTGATAGATATTACTACATGTATTCTCTCATTTTTACAAACTAGTTTTCAAAGCTCAAGTTATAATATTAAAATGTTTGACAACCTTCAGACTAAAATAATACTCTAAAATGCACTGATATGAATAAATTATACCATTACAAAGGTACTAATTAACTAGCAATCAATGAGTTATAGTCAACACAATCTCACAGCTAGTTCTTTTTAAACACTGTATAATTAGATTGAAATTACCTTCCAAACATTTTTCTTTTTGTATAATTTCAGTTTATCTGCAAATAACACAAACACAGATCTATAGCTGCCATTGGCAGTCTATTTTGATTAGTCTATTTTCAAGTAAATCTTTCTTTATGCTGTATATCATCCATCTACCCAAAAGAGATACAGACAGTGAATTAGTGTCGTGAATTAGTGTCAGTTCCAATTTTTATAATATATAATTTAGCATATACTTCTTGGAGGAATAGGCAGTTCTAGCAATAGATTACATAAATGCTCAAATCCTCATCCAACCCATTTCAAAAAGATGTATCTCAGCTTTTAAAGTAAACTTGATTCTGCACTGTTCATCCATTATCTATTTCTAAGAAATATGTGTTAAAACATATATTTATGTTAAAGACAGACTTTAAATGGTGTTTGCTATATTCAAGAACGAACATAGCAATCTTTGCCAAGTTAAAAAAATTGCAAAATTCTGTTAATGCACCATAAAATGATGCACTTTTTTTTTTACCAATATGCTAATTTAACTATAAGGAAGAAAAATCTACTTTTTTTTCCCCAATAAATGCAAAACAGCTTTCAGAGTAGCAGAATCACATAAACTTCAAATGTGAATATGCAAACTACATTAAGTCTCTGCCTAATGCAATTCCTGGCATATATTTAAGCCCAAACAAATAATGGATAAATAGATTTTTTAAAAGACAACTAAAAATCACAGTTCATAAATTTAACTCATACTTCAATAGGATGCCCACTGGACAAGCACAAAATAAATTGCACCAGATGTACCAAATGGTGTAAAGATATTAAAACCCAGGCTTTTACTTTCAAAGCAATGATGACTGTCTAGAGGTCATGTGGAAAAGACTTTCACAAATACAATCATTTTCATGAAATGAGATTTCCTGGAAATGAAGTGTCCTTTACTGATGAAGCTACCAAGAATTCACATCTGTTAGAAGCAGGCTTGAGCTCTTTCTCCATGTCTAGCTAAACCCTGCACCGAATGCACAGTCCCTTCTCATCCAACAGACAGTGAAGGGGATGGTAAATAGTAGAACAGAGTGAAAGGAGAGGACCTTTATTTTGACTTCCCTTCCTAATGAAAGGAATCGCAGCATCACATTCTTTATCCACATTCACACACCCTAATCCAACCACCTTCTAAATCCCCCATCTATAACCGCATGAGGCTTTGGGGGGTCATTTAGATATAAGCCATAACATCCTGTTTCCTTAGATATCTGTGGCAAAAGTTTTGGGGTGTGTCTGGCAACTGGCATTCGTGCTAAAGGGCTGGTGCCAGCTCCCATCACTCAGTCCACTAACCCAACATGACAGCGCAAACTAGGGCAGGCATTCAAACCTGGCAGCTGGCTGGAGAGGAGGGAAGGAAGCCACATTCTTTTTTTTTTTTTTTTAATGAAGAGGTGAGGATAATATATTTCATTCTTCCTCCACATCAACTACAATTATTGTCCACAGGAAGGCCCTCAAGCTCACAAATTAGAACACAGCCAAAGGAAACCTGGCAGAATCAGCAAATCATATTCTTCTACCAAAATGCTTGCCTTGTTCAAGTAAAAAAAAAAAAATTACTAATGAAAAGCACAGACACCCATCTGCCAATAACTCTCCACGTTCTCCAGCAAGGCAATAGTACCTATTGGGAAGGATAGTTTTATGTGTGAAAGAACAGGGGTTGAATTATCGTATTACAAACACTTGAATAAACATGCTTCACCTACCAAGAACTTCTAAATTTAGATTTTAAATAAAGCCAACTAAATCTTTAAATGTCTAACTGTGAGATTCATAGAGATTGCATAGAGGGTTGCATTTTTTTCTTCCTATTATTAATGACATGAAGTAATAGAAAACTGATGCTGGAAGATCTCAATATGATACTAAATATAGGTGATGTCTTCCATGTAAAATGACAGCTACACCTGATTCAGAGAGCATCAGAGGAGAGGAATGGATGGCCCTGAGGTAGCACTGCAGGCTTCCAGCCCTTGCTCAACATCACTGTGTCTACATGCCATTTTAGGAAAATTAGAGGTGGGCAGCAATGGAGTTTAAGGAATGATACCTGGGAGACAGTGGGCTTACAGCTATGCAGTCCTCCAGGACTCCCACACAGATATTCATTCCCACACTTGCTTCATCTGCAATCTTTGGGGAGTATATGCTGTGTGCCACCTTTGGGAAGTGAACAGGACCATCACATTGGACAGTGGCTATTCTCTACTCTCTCTGACTGGACAGAAAAGGAGGGACAAACAAGCATTCTAGGAAGAGGGCTTCCAATCAGATCAAGAAGACCTTCCAGCTTATGCAGCACTGGGGTACTAATAACAAGGCAAATAGGTTATAGCAACTTTTGACCATTATTCCTGCTAAGGACTAAGGACGTACAACTTGTGGTGAACTTCCCATAGCCTGCAAATAGTGACCTGTCAAAAATAAATAAAGAAATGGATGATGAAGAACCAAAAAGTAACACACAATGGGAATACTGCACAATTAACCTTGCCACATTTGGGTAGTGTAATGTATTATCAAAGACAACATTTTCAGCGCAAGGACCTGAGTTCAATCCCCGGTCCAAAAAAAAAAAGACAACATTTTCCCCTGCTAGAGTCAAGAATAGGAAATGGCTACCTCACCAGGATTACTTGAAAGCTAATGTTCAAAGAACCAGGGGAGACTCCCTGCAGATGCATTTCCAGCCTGATAAAGTGAAGACTACCCTCAAACATTTCCTGAGCATTTCTAAGCACAAGATCCTACATAAGATACTGTCTTGTGATATTCATTCCTGTCCTTCCAGCCATTCCACATATGAGTGGGACAGAAACAGGAGCACAGGCTGAGGATCAAGATGAGTAACAAGTTCAGTGCTTGCCCACAGCCTTGGTTATTAAGACATTAAACAGCCAGGTGACTTTTGAATTTCTTTATTCCTCCAGCTTTATGAAATGTAGGCAGCCTGTGCAAAACTACAGCAGGTTTTAAAACACACAGCACAAGCAATAAACTCTTTCCTGGAATATGTCTTTTTTCCTATTTGAATAACTGAAATGCAACAACATGAACAATGAATAAAATAATAAAGGAATCTACTGGATCCACTGAAAAGTAATACTTATTTATTCAAATTTATAATGTCCCATTTCTCCACACATTACATTTAAACCTCTGATTTTTAAAAAATAACATCATTATTGAACATTAACATTATCCTGCAAAGCTTTATTACTTGAATTGTTCATAAATGGATTTACAGTTGCTGCTGAGCTCTCTGAAAGACTGTATTGTACTACATGCATTCTCTCTCAGTCTCACCAGCACATTCATAAAAGTATTTCCACTTCTACATTTACTCTCCTGCAGAAAGGTAGGTATTTATACCTGGAAAAATGGTCATTTAAATTGCTTTAATGGGTTCTAAGTAAAACACTATTCCAAGTGATTTATTTTTCCATCTGACTGGCCAAAGATTTGAATTATAAATCCCAGGGTAAAGTCATAAATAAATAGTGCTGGTATCTTATATGGGAGTTCTAATGCAACTTGAGTTTTCAATTTCTATTTGCACATTGCTGAAGCACTCCTATACATAGTAAATCATCAGAACAGGCATCTCCTTATCTCCTCCACCAATCCAGGGTCAGGAATAACATCTCCTTTGTAAAGCTCAATTGAAATTAATGTTTCAGAGGGGAGATGAGTGTCTTGGTTTTTAAAACATATAATATTATAAACAAAGAGCAAAGTAAAAGATAGATAATAGAAAGTAGGGAGATAGATCTTACTCAAATGTGAAGAGGACCAAGAGATGGAGGGGAAAGGAGATAAAAAAGGGAATTAAGGTGTATTATGTACCTGTACCAACTCCACACAAGGAGTGTTAACATTATATATTGCAAACATGTACTAATAAAAAACATATAATATTAAACTATGCTGCAATTATTTCAGTATGCCCCAGGGTGAGATCTCTTAGCACAAATCCTCAATAAAAATGTAATGCTTGGGGGCCCAGGGATTTAGCTCAGTGGCACAGCACCTGCTTGAGAATTGCTGCAAGTTAGAGGCCAGCCTGGGCTATATAGTGAGTTCAAGGCTAGCCTGTACTACAAAGCAAGACCTTGTCTCAAAAAAAAAAAAAAAAAAAGTATTGCTTGCTATTTAAGTTACTAGACTGGTAACATATACATCTTATAATCATCCTCCCTTTGAATAGTATAGCCGAAAAAAGACAAATCTCAAATGATAATACTGTAATACTTGTCTATAACCAGGAGGAAAAGTTTGATAGATAAGAAACTATATATTGATATAGTAGGTATTAAACTCAAAACTATAGATTGTCTACACACCCATTAGGATGGCTACTATTAAAAAAAGTTAAGTGTTGGTGAGGATACAAAGAAATTAACACACTTGTCCACTGTTCATGGAACTGTAAAATGGTATAACAATAGAAAACAGTACAAAAGCTCCTCAGAGTAAGCCAGTCACAAAAAGACATTTATTATGTGATTCCACTTTCATGAAGTATTTAAATACTCAAACTGACAAAGAAATTAAAATGGTGGCTGCCAAAGACCAGGAGGAAGAAGAAACAGTTGTTTAATGGGTATAAAGTTTCAGTTTTGCTAAATGAAAAATTCTGGAGGTCTGTTTCATAAAACTGTGAATATATTTAATACCCCTAAAATATATGGTTAAAAATGGTTAAGATGGTAAAGTTTGTACTAGATATACTTTATCAAAATTTAAAAATCACAGATTGAAAATTTGAGAAATTTAAAAGGAACAACGAACATTTCACTTGCTGCTTTAAATAAATGATTTTAGGGGGTTGTGATAAAACTCTTATAAAAATCCTAAGACAATTTCATATGAAAATGCTGTCCAACAGGCAGTTATTCATATCCGTACCTTCATTTCTCTGTGCTTTCCACAGCCAATCTACCCATATATTCATCTCCAAATAGGATCTTAATCTACACAAGAAAAATGCAGAACCAGTTAACACAAAAATTGAGCATTAAATAAAATTAAGTCTCTGGAAAGAAAACAAGTTTTATTTTTAAAGTAAACATCATAATTCTATCTGCCCAGTGCACTAAATTCTCTGGAAGCTTTTAACAGTAGGCAAGACCCTAATTGCATAACCTTGTTTTCAATGAGTGGATGAAATTATGCTATAATTTCACTTATTAAAAGAACATACAAGTAGTGTGATGCCACCCACCTGCCCATCATTCATCTGCCTTTCCAGTTGGCTAATCACATATGCTTCTGACACTCTTTCTGGTTACCCTGAATACTAACACATACCCTCCAAATGGGGAACATTCACTATGTGTCTTGCTTCAAAACTGTCTGATTAAACCACATGACTTCAAGTCGTGCAGTTTCTCAGGAAACTTTCCCATCTTTCTGCTCTCCACACCCAAATGCTTTCCTCATTCCAATCAGCTCTTATGTTTTTCAGCACTTACCTTTTTCAGCCATTCTTCCAAATTATTCTATTACCAACTTTCATTTTTCCTCTAAAAGATCTTAAAGCCAGTCCACTATTCAGTTGGAAGGTGCCACTGTGGTTCAAAACCATTATATAGGGGGCCGGGATTTAGTTCAGTGGTTCCAGTGCCTGCCTTGCAAGCTCAAGGTCCTGAGTTCAATCCCCGGTATAAAAAAAAACAAAACACTATATGACCACCACTTCATTTCTTCAATTTCGTACTGTGGTATAAATTGTATCTGAATGCAGCAGTTAGAGAGGATATCTGAGCTGGAATCAGTGTTTTAAGTGATACCCTGGTTTACATCTGTTTCATTCCCTTCCAGTACTCAAGAATACCAGGCTTACACTTCAGAACATGGGCTCTCGAGTCAACTCGATTCTCAGCTTTGCTCATTCATAGCTGTGTGACTCCAACGAAATTATCTAAACACTCTCAGCTTTAACTGTACCATCAATAAAATGAAGAAGATACTAGTACCTGCCATGTACTTTATGTTGATGTAACCATTAATCATGGAAAGAAAGTGCTGAGGTCTATATCTTGGTACAGAGTTAAGACTCAAAAGCCCACAGTGATGGTAAGTATCAGCTCCTTTGGGCAAGGAAATACAACGGCCCCAACCCTTTGGGGTTCAGACAATGGCTCACAGCCTCATTCTGAGGAGCTCCTGCAATTGCCAGATGCCATGCAAAATGTAACAAACATAAAGACAGGCTACAAGGGGTGTCCTCAGGATGAGGGCTTCAACTTTGCATCATGAATAATGGTCCTAACAAGAATAACCCTTCTTGAATGAGTCATACTCTATGACATATTCTACATTTCATGTCTTTCAGTTACCACAAACCACTAGAGTACATTGGTCCATTCACGTCCTTAGTATAAAGAGTTCCATGAAAAACTTAGTGCTGAACTTAACTCAGTTGAAAAGAAAGTAATAATAATAACAATAATATCATCTACCTGTGGCTTATACACCCAGCATCCCTCAGAAAAAAATTTGGTCCTTAATAGTCAAGTTCAAGGACTCCAAAAGACAGACCAAGAAGAAAAATAGAAAACTTTAATGTATTACCTTATCTTCCTTATTGTAAAAGTCTTGCGCCAAAATAATCTGGTTTTCACCTATTAAATTAATAAGCTCCCTTAAAATTATAAATCTCAACATCAGCTAGACTATGAGGAGAAAAGAACTCATATACTGAAGGCAAGAATGTAAACTTGTGGTATGTTTTTGGAGAGTAATTTGCCAGCATATACCAAAAGCCGTAAAAAATGCCTACATTGTTTGACCTAATAATTTCTCTTCTAGCAATTTCTACTGCAATAATTATTCATATACATATTTATACAGAAAGATGTCTATCCCGGTACTACTTACAATAATGAAAAATGAAAAACAACAATGGAGAGTAGATTAAAGTTTAAATAAATGAAAGAACAAAACCAGGCATGGTAGCACACTTCTGTAATCATAGCTACTAGCACACATCTGTAATCTTAGCTACTGCCAAGGATGAGGTAGGAAGATCAGTTGAGCCCACAAATTCAAGACTAGTGTGGGAAACATAGGCAACATCTCAAAAATAAAAGAACAGGGGCCAGGGATTTAGCTCAGGGGCACCATGCCTGCCTCACAAGCGCAAGGTCCTGAGTTCCATCCCCAGTACTGGGAAAAAAGAAAAATTAAAAAATTAAAAATAAAAAGACAGAACATTCATTACATACAATATTAGCATTATGGTTTGGATCTAGATTGTTCCTCAAAAGGTTCACCTATTGGGAGGCTGGGCTTTTAGAAGGTGGTTGGATTACTGGGGTACTGTACTCATCGGTGAATTAATCCACTGAAGAGTTCGGAGCTGATTGTGATATTAGGAGGCAAGCTCTAGTTGAAAGAGGCAGGTCATTAGGGAGGTTACCCAAGGGCATAGCTCCCTCCTGGCTCCTCTCTTCACTCTCTGTTTCATGGCTGCCAGGACATGAGCAGCTTTCTTCCATCACAGACCCCTCCACCATGCCACTTCTGCATTGGGAGCCAGCTGACACAAAACTTCTGAAACTAGGAGCCAAAATAAACCCCTTCTCTTTTAAGCTGCAGGTGTCAGATATTTTGTCTCAGCAACGAGAAAGTGGCTAAGGCAATTACGTAGCCATTTTTAAAGTATACTCTTAAAAAAGATTTAAGAACTATCCATAAGTGTAAAAGAGTAGGGTAAAACAGCACAAAGATTGCATTATAAAATAGATGCCCGAGGTACAGGGAAAAAAAGTCTGAAAAGATATGAGATTCTGAATGATTTCTTTTCTTCAAATTGACTCAAAAGAATACACAAAAGAAGTCAGTGAAAGGTGAATTTAAAAAAAATGTTTGCCTTGTATTTCCAAGCAGTTTCTACCACACTGCTTCCCAGAAACCTAAATTTCCCCTCCCTCCCTCACCCACTCCCCTAACTCTCACCAAACACTCCAGTATTTTCCATGACCTCCTTTATAAATTGACTAAAGCAACCCCTAGATTTGCAGCAGAACTCAAAAAACTCAAATACAAATTATTTTCATTCCATTCAACAAGCAGCATTTCATTCTGCCAAAAGACTTCGTTGGAGTGGGTGGGAGAACTATACTTAGTAACCATATCCTTATGTTTAAAATTAATAGCTACTATATTCAATAAAATAACAGTTTAAACCTGTATTCAAATGGTGCTTAAAATAGCTATGCTGCCAGTGCCAATTATTTTGCTCAGTGGGAGACTTTTCAGGTTCAACATGAAGTTGGTGGGGTTCCTTCCTTTCATTCACAAATGCGGTTGGAAAGAAGAAACCCACAACACCAACTTTCCTGTACAGGAAAATTAGGTCCCTCATAAAATGTGGAAACTTTAAAACATTCTCTCCAGGTTTACAGGGATCTATCCACTGTTAGCTCCTCTTATGAGAGGGCTTTTCTTTTTTGGGGGGGGAAGTAAGGGTTACTGAGGATCAAAGCCAGGGACTTGTACATGTTAGACAAGTGTTCTACCACTGATCTATATCGCCAACCCAAAAAAGAGCTACTTAATGAGCTGAAATAGTGATAAAAACACCAATAATTTTTCTTGATGTATGGGTATACCAGTTGTCAATAAAAGGCAAAATAAATTAGTGGCAGGAACTGTCAATTGTCCTCACTTGATACCTTAAGAGATGACCACCCTGGCCAAACTGGTCATCACTGAGTACTCACTAACCAAGTGTGCCCACTGAAATGTGTATAATCCAATCTAACACTGCTGTAAATGTAAAAGACTCTCAGATTTGCAGTCCTGATGACAAAAAAAGAATGCTAAGTATTTCAATTTTTATATTGATTGTATATCATGACATTATGACATATTATAATTAAAACATTATTTAAATTAGTTTTTCTTGCTTTAAAGTACATCTGCCTTGCATAGTACCTATGTAACAGCACTGCTCTAAGCCATCACATTATTTTCTTGACCACAAGTGTCACCATCTGAAATGGCCCTGACTCTGGTGCTTACTAATTTAGCACAACTCTCCCAAACCTCAGAACAGGGTCCCCATTCGAACAAGGGTGGACTACCAGTTCATTCAATACTCATCACCTAGCACCCAGCAGAGTGCCTGGTGCCATACATATGTTATAAATGATGAATGAAAGACCATGAATAAATGACCAGACCAACATCAGCCACTCTTTCCCATGCAGAGCAACTCCCTCTCTACCCAATACTTTGGATGTGAATCTTCCATTGAAAATTCATTCTGACTTTCTTCCTAACTGCCCCCAGCTCCCCTGCAGGTCTCAGGATGAGATCTTTTGTGCTGAGTGGGGAATGATTACCAGGTTCCAATCCCAGCCCTGAAGTTTAAGAATTTTCCTCATGGTAAAATGCTTAGGTGAGCTTCCTCATGGACAAACAGGGATCTCTTTTCTAGGTCTGTTTCCTCAAAATCTTTCCCCATCGCAGCTATGACTCTTGATCTGGCCCACTGAAACAATCCAAAAAGCTTCTGTCTAACACGTGCTCTGGGACACATTCCATCAGAACGCCACTTCTGCAGATCCCTGGCTGACTCTAGAGGCCTGGCTGGCACTTCCTACTCACTTGCCTTCCTACTCTCCTTTGTTCGAAAAGCCATTCCCACTCTCTCAGGACCCATCTCTGGCTGAGCTGGATGCCTCTGTCCAGAGGACTCCCAAGAGTGGACTCCTACATGGCCCCTAGTAAACCTACATTCTGAAAACAGACTCAGACTTGAGCTACAGGAAGTTCATGCCAGGAAATGTGGGCCACTTCCTGTCCACCACAACCACTTGCTAATAAGCAACCAGGGTGCTTCTATTTTATTTTTGAGTATGATCTCCACTAATGTGAGACAATCACATATTTATGTGTCTAGAAGAAGTATGTCCATGAGGTAGTGAAGGCCAGTCTCTCACAGATACACAGGGCCCACAACTCAGATGCAAGAAATAATTTAGGAAGCAGGGACTACCCTAAGATGGAGTCTCTGCCATGTACATGTTCCCGTTCTCCAGAGTGGCCATGTATCTTCCCCAGGGAAAAGCCACCTGTTAGAATGCTAAACAAAACCAGAGTGATTAATCTTATGGGACTCAGATGGGAATTTAAAAAGTTAACCCCATGCTCACATTTGCTAAGGGTGAATCCTGCCACTTCCCATGTTGCCCCATATTCTAAAAATTTGCTGTTTAAATTTGGAATCATCTCCATTTTACATAAGTTGTTATTTCCACCTCAAATCAAACTTTGTTTTACACACCTCTCTCACTATTTAGCCAACAAAATGCCTAATGGACCGGGGAATGCCTTACACACTAGTCCTCTAGATTTTGGAAAGTGTATGCTGTCCCCAGATGCTTCAGAGGTGGCCTTCTACCATTTTTAAACTTAGCAAAACCCTCCATTATATAGTAGAAATAGCTGAAGTTCTGATTACTTGAACAGCCCACATCTCCCTTTATTTATGGATGTGTAGAATTTTCAAGCACAGTTATAAAATTAAGCCATAGGTATTATTAAGATTCAGAAGTTGAATTTGCTTATGGTCTCAAGCCACTGACTTTTCACAAACATTTTGCAGAGCAAGGAGACCCCATTGACTAAACACTTCCCTGTCTTGCACAGTTACCTCCCACGTTAATAAACCTCATGAATTCATGCAAAATTAAAGGCACTTTTTCAATGGCAGTCCCTGAGAGGCTAAGGAAATAATAAGCATGGTTAATACAAAACCACAGAGGAACCATAAAAGCAAATCTCCAAATACGGTAAAGCTGAACGGGGTTTCAAGAAGATAGTAAGCTCTTTATGAAAGACTTTACCTCTTCCCTATTGTTAACATTTTCAATGTGGATTCCCTAAATTTGTGTCTGTGCACATGGCTCAGAGATTACCTTCTAAAAAATGTTCTAACTGTCCAGTCTTTTGCAAAGTAATTTTCCCCTGCTCTGTACTCCCAAAGCATTGCGTCCCTCCATGACAACAGTTTCCAATGCACATCTTACTCCATTCATAAGGCAGAACTATTTAGGGGTAGAATGCCTACTTACAAATGATTTGGCCAAAGGGGAGGATGCAGGAGTGCGGGAGTGAGCGAGTGCACAGGCACAAGGCTGAGCACTGGATACAGCAGGTGTGCCAAGATCTCAACATTTGGTGGACCTCGAAAAGGAATGAAGTATTCACTGCATTGTACTTTCACCTTTTCTGTCCATTTGGAAGTTTTCAAAATAAAAATTTTAAAGCAAAATAACCCACAATAGGTCTCAATTGTTAATTGCTCAATAAATGACCACCAGTCTAGCAACTGAGAAAAATGGACGTTTCTCATACAGTAAGTATTCAAGTTCCACCACAGGCACCATGGCAGGCACAACCAATGGAACAATGGATCAGTCTTTGTCTTGCCCCAGGGACTGTTGTTGGTTTATGGAAGAAGCAGATGACCACAGTCTGCAATGCCAAGAGTCTCTGGAGAGGGTGGCAGTGCTTGTTTGTAAGGAGCAGTGAAAGAAGCACCAATCTATTCTTGGCAGAGGATGAAGGAACTGGGGTAACTCAAGGGACACATCACAACCAACAAATACTTGCAAAATGAAAGAATGATTACAAAGTACATGGAAGTTGATTGGGGTCTAGTTCCCAGCAGGACCTGTGCATGTTTGGGAACTGGATAAGCACTTTCTCACGATGAGACAACACTAGCATAAACGTAAGACAGAACATGTAGTCCTCCTCCCCTGCTCTCAAAACTTAGTTCAGGACTTGTGCTGTGCAGGTGACTGATGCAAGGCCATGAGCAGCCAAAGTTCAAGGCCAGTGGGATGAGATGTGGAAAATACCTGGAGGCCGTCAGAAGTGTTTTTACTTTCCTGGTGAAGATTAATCCATTTGGTGTTTTTATTTTGTTTTGTTTTGTTTTTTGGTACTGGGGATCGAACTCAGGACCTCCCGATTGCCAGACTGGCACCGTGCCACTGAGCTAAATCTCAGGCCCCCATTTGGCTTTCCAAGTAGGAAACCCTTTTCTCCCCAGGCTGAGACTCTACCAGACTGGCTCCTGGTATAACAGACTAATCCTTGTGGCAGAGCTGAGATAGCCTCCTCTGGACCACCATTCCAAGGGCGGATGGTGGAGTTGCCCACTCTATTCCTCCTGCTTGGCAATGCATCTCCAGAAAATAAGCTCCTGATGCCTTTGTATGTTTCACTTAAAGTTTTGAACATGCCTGTGAAATTCCTTTTGGTGGCTCCCTCCAGTGGTCATCTGAACAAGAAGTAGCTAAGGTCTTGTATAGGATTAAAGGTAGAATTTATCCCCAAGAATGTCAACTTGATAATCACAGGGAACTTCTGAAATCAAAGTTCACAGCATTTCCTCTCCACCCTCCACAAAATCGCTGCAGGTAATGATGATGCAGATTAAAAAACACATCTGTGGAAAGTGACCTCTCTTTCTTTTTAGATAAAAAGCAGTGTTCCTTAAAAAACAAAAAGCTGAGTGGGAGATGACTACATGTTCTTCCTTTCTCTCCTCTATTTGGCTCTTTATTGGCTCAGGGATATATTTTTCTTTTGAAAATTATTTTTTACAACCCAATTTTGGCTATTGTAGCTCAAGGAGATGAGGAATACAAAACAACATGAGCATTTATATTATCATCTCAGAATAAAAGAAATATATAATCTTACAAAATGGTCCATCCTTCATGGGTTTTTTGTAATATTGTTCCAAACAACTTATTTCACTGGGACTATCTGCAAGCAGGTAAGCCATTATTTGTGTGCATTTTACAAGGGTAAATTTTTTCCATTTCTTTCTATATTAGGATTGTAAGAATGAAGTTTTAGGTTGATTATTATCTCAACCAATGTCAAACAACAGACAACCACTTTTGAACTAATTGGTCTGGTTTATAGAACGTGATGATGTCTCTTGGTCAGGATACGCAAAGTAGCAGTCTTAGGTCTCTAGAAGCAACAGAGCACTGCAAGGCACTATGGGTATTCCAGACCCATTCACAGTCAACCACCCTGGCTCAGGATAATGACATCAACGGTGATGACAAGAAGATGGTGTTGAAAATGATGCTGGCCATCAGATACTATGTGGCTTTTTCAATATATACATAATGTCTCCACTTTTTCTGAGGCTAATACATTCCAAGATTCCCAACAGGTGCGGGAGACCACAAATAGTACCAAACTATATATATATATATATATATATTATGTATTTTTCCTATATATATACACATCTATGATAACGTTTAGCATAAATTAGGCACAATAAGAGATCAACAATAACCTATTGTAGGTCTTAGCAAACTCAGCATATGATTTTTTTTCTTTCCTTAAGTTGAGAACTTTCATTTTACAGTTTATCTTTGGCATCTCCACATCATTACACCACTACTCTTGCACTTTGGGATTATTACTAAGTAAAATGAAAGTTAACAAAGTACTACAATGATAACCCTGACTTAACCATAGGTAGCATGTTTAGAAAGGATATTTTGGACAAAGGGATGACTTTTATCCAGGTAGGATGACACAAGATTTCATCATGCTACTCAGAACAGTGTACAATTTAAAACTTATTGTTTATTTCTGAAATTTTCCATTTGATATTTTCAAACCACAGTTGACTGTGAATATCAAAACTGCAGATGGTAAAACCTTTGACAAGACAGAACTACTGTGCACTCTCTCCATACTTTCAACATCTGTAATCCTACAAAGGTATCCTTCACAGGATACTGAGGCAAAGGCCACTCAGGCTGTGTCCATTTGATGCATTACAAATAAATTAGACTTTGGTTATTAGTCCCAAGTCTTCAAATCCAACTAAAAGTACATCACTATCCCATGTGAAGCAACATGGCCAAGTAATCAAGTCAGAGCTCTGCAGATCAATGATTTCTTATGCACTAGTTCCAACCACGTGTCCTTGGACAAAGCTCCTGAACCAATGATTTCAGGTCTTTATGTGTAGGACAAAGCAACTGCCCCAGAGCAAAGACCTATAGATACTTCAGGGCTGTGAACCCCTTAATTTGCATGCACACTTTTTGTGAGTATGTTTTTCTAGGGAAAGAGCTATTACTTTCTCCAAATTCTTTAAGGCAACTATGACCAATAAGAGGTAAATATCAAATGACTCAGATATACTGTGGGTCAACCTTTCTCCAAAATTCTTTGACTCTTCAAAACTATAAAAGCATGTCTATGATTTTATGGAAAACTAAGACTTCACCCCTCCCCTCCCCATGCACCATCAGACTTCTGCATTATGTCATAGTCTTGTCAGGGAGATTATGGGTGAGGGACTTTAGCCAGGTCCAGGCCAAGGGTCTTGGGTACATTTGTGCCTTTTCTGCTCCATAGTCTCCTCCCCTGCTATAGGACCAGACAGGCTTTCTGCTCCATTCTCCTACACTGAAATATATATTTCAAAAAGAGATAATCACTCTATACCAAGAAAGGAGGCTGCCAAACAAGAGGGAAGGATCTACATATCTTAAAGCAGGATCAGTTATGAAAGAATCCAAGTGAGCATAACTAAGACTGAGCTCTGTAAGAGGAAACACTCCTGTCCAAAGAGAAGTGGGCAGCAATCTGGAAAGTCTCCAGTGCAGACTGGCCATACTCTAATTGCTATGTAGTTGCTTTCTCCAGCTTCCTGTCTACCTCTGCCCCACTCCTAGGCTTCCTTCTCTACCAGGTGCTGTAAATGCAGTAAGACTCCCTTGGGAAGCAGGCACCATAGTTTAGAGCAAACCAGGAGGTCTTCAGAGAGATGCTGAGGGTAGTTACAAACTAAGAAGCTTCAAAGCAAAGGCAAGCTAGCAGCTCTGTTGTCCTCTATGAGAAGTCACTTTCCCAGTGACTCATACTCCTGTAGGAAGGTCCAAATGAAAGACTCCTTTTCATAAGATGTCAGGAGTCTACAAAAAGGAGAGAATGTCACCAACTCCAAGAGAAAGAAGAGCTCCCAGGATGCTGGGTCCTGCTCAGGCTTTGACAAGAGCCCTCTCAGGCCAGCTCCCACTCGCGTCTCTCCTTAGAATTTTCCTTTGTGGTGGGGACAATCAGCTATTAGACATGGCCTAACCCTGTGGCAGATCCTGCCTCACCAGATATTGGAAGCAGAAACCTCAATTTTTCTGCTGACAGAGCTGCAAAGCCATTATTCATTAGCTTGAGACACACGTCCAACAGTAGCCTAGTACTTCACTTGCATCTGCCTTCTAATCCTAAAGAAATTAATCTAGGAATGTTTTCCTTTTTTACTACAAGTTGATGTCAGCCATCTAGATGGCTTTCAAGACTATTCAACAAGCAGGATATACCTGGCCACATGCAAAGGTCAAGCAGCATTAAGCACACAGGAAGTTAACCTTCACTCTCTTAGGTGTGTTGTATTGAAATAAGGGAGATTTCAAGCCATGTGAAGACCACTGAAATATCTACACATTTTCACCAATGCTTCCATGAGAGAGCTGCAGGAGGTACTTATGTTCACATCAGTATTTCATAAGATGGGTCATTATGTACTAAGGTCAAACGTAGAGATAAGGAGAAGAAAGTAATGAAGGAATATAAGTGCTTTCAAGCCGTTTTTTAAAAAGCTATTTATTTTGTAGAGATCAAAAGTTTAATTATTAGTGGAAGAATAACTTGGTGCAACTTTTGTGCAGGGCACCTGGGAGTATCTGTCAAAATTTAAATTGCTTATTTTTTGAGCTTGAGGATTTTTTTTTTTTTTGACTGACATACTCTTAAAGACTGACAAAGGCAGCCAGAGCTAGAGCTAATGATTACCAAACACACACTACATCCCAGATACTATTCCAAGTACATCAGGTATACATTAGATATTTTATTCCACATACCCATTCTATTAAGTAGGCATTATTATTAACCCCAATTCATAGAGAGGAATCCTGTGGACAAGAGAAATAAAGCAACAGAGTCAAAGAAGTAGCAACTGGCAGAGCCAGAATTCAAATCCAAGCAGTCTGAAAATGTTCACTGCAGTTTTGTTTAAAGAGGTAAAACATGGCAAATAACTTCAAAGTCCATCAAAGGGAAATATTTAAATAAATAATGCCATCTCCACACAATGAAACACTGCAAAATGAGTTGCATCTCTATATGCTGATGTAGAAAGAGGTCTAAGATTCATATTATTAGCAAAACAAAGCAAGTTTCAATATTATAATATGGTATGATACAAGATGTGTTAAAAAACAAAGGAGAGGGCCAGGGATTTAGCTCAGTGGTTTCGCCACCTGCTGCTCAAGTGCAAGGACCCGAGTTTGATCCCTGGTAACAAAAAAAAAGAAAAAAAAAAAAAAAGGAGAAAGACAGAGGAGGACATAAGTCAAAAGCAAAGTTTAAGAAGAAATACATAAGAGACCTCAATAGTTGTTGTATCTGTAAAATGGGCCCACAGCATGGAGAAGGGAACTTTTAAAAAATGTTTTATGCCATTCCATCTGTTTGAATTTCCTATCAAGAACATACATTATTTTTAATTTTAAAAAGTGTTTTTACAAAAGAAATTAAAAGTTTATCAATGATATCGGAGTAAGAAGAACAGAGCTCTGGTCTTCGTATTAGCAATGTTTTGACCGAAGAAGAAAGGCCAATGTCTTAGAAACTGACATAATCAAAGTCAACCCACATGTCCCTGTGGTTGACTCAGAACCAATTAATTTCAGATCAAAGATTAAGATAGGTAGCTGATTTCTCAAAAAATGACCAGAAAGTACTGGTCATTAAATTATCTTCTGGAAAATATAAAACTATAAGACCAATATAAATATGATTCAATTCTCTTTTCTCTATTTTAAATGCTTACTGATGGGCTGAGACAGAAAGTAGTAAATGCTACAGTGAACAACATAAATCAAGAAAAGAAAACACATTTTGTGTTCACCAGAGACAGTGTCCTAGCTAGGCAATGTATTACACTGCCACCAACCTAGGTGTGCAAATCTAATCTCAGATGCAGCAAAATTTCTCCATGATTCAGAAGGGTACTATGTGCAAGTTCTAAAAGTCAAAGAAGAGCATAGCAGATTGCTCAAAACCACAATTCAGGCACCTATACATACTAGAACTAAGACAAAGTAAGTTAAGATGGTGGAAGACCTGGGGAAGTAAGGAACACACACACACACACACACACACACACACACACACACACTTATTTATTTATTTATAAAATGTGAAAAGGCTCTCCCAAGGAAGAACAAAAACTTAGAAAACATGATATGAAACTATGGTCATGGTTTACTACAAAAAGGACCAAATCTTCAAAAATCAGACATAATTTTATCTAAACCCCTTAATATTTATAATTCTACTAGCAAATAAATGAGAAAATCCTTGTTTTAAATAAAAATGAGCTTCAAAACCCTGTTCTCAGATAAATCACTATTCATAGAATAGGCTTACCATTGAAAAACTAATGAAAATGGAGAATTTATTGGTGATCAAGACTTCAATATCAAATAAATCATAATACAATCAAGACCAACAATACACCAAGAAGTAACACTCAATTATAAACCTTTGTCATTGTTGTAGTAGAAAATTATACTCCACATCCTATAGCGTGGGCACAAATTTATTCATTCATATTTATATATATTTATTGGCCATTCTATATGCCAAACAAATATACACTATGCATGTGAAATGTTGAAGAGTGCTAAATGTTAAAAGAATCCACAACTTATCAAAAACTGGAAAGTACAATGGAATCCTAATTTGTACCTAAGTGTATGTGAATTGCAACTTGAATGTTTTCATCAAAAACAATTTTACTTTCATCGTTACAATTTGACAGGATTTTCTACACTGCTTTAAATGAGTCTGGTTCTTTGAAAAGTCCTCCAAGAAAGCTGAAACTGCAATATATTTTCTTAACATATTTCTTTGTAAGATGTTTAGGCATTAGTCTACTGATCTAGAATTACGTATTGTCGTAATAATGCTTATTGAATAGAAAGATATGGTTTTATAATGACTTTTGGTGAGTCTGACAAAAATCATAAGGACAATGTTTCTCCCACAGAAAAGCATTACTAATCAAAGACATACCACTTTTTGCCTATTGAATCAGCAATAAATAAATAAGATCACCATAACTATGTTGGCAAGAGCACAGGTAATGAAGTCTATATTTTGCTCGTGTTGATGTGAAATGACTATTGCGAAAGGCTTCCCATATTTCTGGGAAACAACTTGGAAATATTTGCCAAGAACCATAAAAAATTCACCCTTTCCCCACAAAAATACTGTGAACAATTTTAAATCCCACCCTTAAGAAATACCTGGAAATTCAGAAAAGATCAAATGCACAAAGTTGTTCATTACAGATTAATTCATTATAGCAGTAAGATAAAATATGTACAGTACAGAAAAGAAACATGGGTTACAATGACCCTTTTAATTAAGGTATAATGAAGAGATCTAGATTAAAAAGTTATATACAAAATTATATATAACACACATTCAAAATAATGAAAGGAAATACAGCAATATGATAATATAATTAAAGGTAGGATTACTGTGTTAGGGATGGGGCCATAGCCATTACTGTAGGATTACTGCAGGCTGTCTCAATTTCGGCACTAGTACTGTACTGGCATTTGGGGCTGGATCCTTCTTTGTTGCGAGTGTCTGTCCTGTCCATAAAGGATGCTAAGCAGCATCCCTAACCTCTACCAAGTAGATATCAGTACCACTCTGCACAACCAGTTGCACAATCAGAAAATTTTCCAGACATTGTTATATGTCCCCTAGGGGTCAAAATCACCCCAGTTGAGAAACACTAGGTTTAAGTTAGTTATTTTCTAGTTTTTCTGTTTTATTACATAATAATTTCTAAAATAAAAAATAAATGGTAATCAAAGAAGGCAACATTTAATTCCTAACTGTTTATTAAATATGGAAAGCCCTTTTTTTCAGTGCGTAGCCCCTAGTCAAGAGCCCAAGAAGCTGGGTGTGGTGGTGCACACCTGTAATCCCAGCCCCCTGTGAGACTGAGGCAAGAGGATTGTAAATTCAAACACAGCAAGGGAAACTTAGTGAGACCCACTCTCAAAAGAAATATTTTTTTTAATTTTCAAAGGCCTGGGATGTGGAAAGGAAGAAGAAGAGGCAGGAGGAAGAGCAGAAGGGAAGGGAGGGAAGGAAAAGGAAAAAGAATGGGAAGGGAGGGGAGAGGAGGGAGAGCAAACACAAGACAGAAGGATCTCTCTTTCCCAAATGTGGCCCATTGTTCTGGTCGTCTTGAAGATCAAGACTTCGAAAGACACCAAGTTTTCTCCATTAAAGCTGCTCTTCCTGGGATGGGGATTTAGCTCAGTGGTTCTGCCACCTGCCTCACAAGTGTAAGGTCCCAAATTCAATCAATCCCCGGCACCAAAAACAAAAAAAAAAAAAGAAGAAGCTACTCTTCCAGCATAGTCCTCTCTTGCTTTGGGCTGTTCTCCTCCTGCAGTCAATCCATGTTTATAGTTTCTATAATGTATATTAATAGAGGAAGATAAAAAATATTATCATCTTTCTTACAGTATGTTGTATCCTACTGCCATGTTTTCTAAGCACCTCTCCTCCACCAGGAAACCATGTAATGCTTCATCACATCACCAGCATCCATTTCAAATGGAGTTCTGAATCCTTTCCTAATTACTACAGAGCTCTATAAACAAGAATGGAATAGTATTTTGGCCACATGCTGTTGGTTTGGAAACAACAAGCTGAAGAGAAATCACAATGCGACTAAAAATTGACAGGAAACAAAATAAATTATTTCTTAGATTCTAAGAAACAGAGTAGTAAAATGTAAAAATTTAAGACAGCTACTATTAAATTGTATTTAAAGTTATATATTAGCATATCCATATCTATTTTGTTATTCTATGCTAAAGTAAGTACACCTCATGGCAAATTCCTACAGTTGCTGTAGAATAAAGCAAGATATGGAATAAAGTCCAAGCCGGCCTCAAGTAACTTTTCCAACCTGATTGTTTCAAAGCCTCAAGTTTAAGCTCATGACCTTCCTTCTTGTGCTGCTGCCTAGTGGGCATTTCTACCTGGATATCCATAACCTTGTCTTCCCCATCCTTCCACCAGGTGAGTTCATCATTACAGCCACAGGTCACCCACCCAAACAAGCCCTCCCTGGTGCCCTATACTTGGAAGTTCTTGAGGACAGAGGTGGAACTGCAAGTTATAAAAGATGACTTAAGGGCCTGGGATTTAGCTCAGTGGCACTGTGCCTGACTCATAAGCACAAGGTCCTAAGTTCAATCCCCAGTACCACAAAAAAAACCCCAAAAAACAAAAAACAAAAAACAAAGATGACTTAAAGCCATCTACACAAATTCCTGTCAGTTTCTCTAAAAAATTCATAACCTTTCTCCTGTTGGTTGGGGAGAGAAAGCAGAATATCTTAGTAGAAAACCTTTTACTGACAACTCTTTATGAAGAGCAAGGTTTTGTTTTTGACTATTATAAGTGTCACTCACAAAAGACCTACCAAAATTTCAGTCCTATGATTAAGTACAAGTAACTCAACACACCAGCCCACTGTGACACTCGGTTCTACAGTGGATTCTCTGAAACTCGATTATTTTAACCAAGTGAAAAACATGTCCTAAAATATATATTCTTAGAATTGAGTTATTAATAAGAATTGCTTATTATTCCTTTCAAATCATTGTTTTAAATGTATATTTCATATATAATTGTGTATACAGTTTTCATATACAGATCTCTTCATGGAGCATTATATCCTAATTAAAAGGGTCACTGTATAATCTTCAAATTTTTATAACCCATGTTTGTTTCCGGTACTGTAGATATTTTAACTTACTGTTATCATGAGTGACCTATAACACACAACTTTGTGCATTTGGTCTTTTGTGAATTTCCCAGTATTTCTTAAGGGTAGGATTTATAAGTGTTCATATTTACATTAAAAACTAAAAAATAAAGCATTGTTTAGTGTCAAGTAAGAATATGGATTATGCTGATGGCTGAAATGTGTACCAGAAACATTAAGGTAAATAAATGGAATAGTTTATAATAATAAGCATTTAATGAGCATTTACTAAATGCCAGGCTCTAGTCCACTGGTGGCAAACCTATGGCACAGGGTGCAGTGAGCTGTATATCATTGAAAGTTATAAAAGGTTCGCTATCAGTGCTCTACTTTAAGCTTTCAGTTTGTCTGTCAAATCATCTAATCCTCACAAGAATTCATGAGGTATGTATTATTTTTTCCTCTGTTTAAAAAAGGAAATTATGAAGAATCAGTATCACTGTCTGTTTAAAACTGCATAAATTCAATTACATCTGAATCCACACAAATATAGCAGACACCCAAGTCACATACTTTCAAGTGTTTCCTGTAATAACAAATATGATACTTTTTTTAAAAAGCAAAAATTCCCAGGAAATTCCCTAAGCAGCCCTTGAATACTTACATTTTAATTTTTGTTACATGTTCTTTTTCAATTGTTTACTGGGGACAATGTCAAAACACACTTTCTAAACTGGATCTCATCTAAGTAGTCAGCTCAACTTCAATATAAAATTAATCAGAAATTGAAGCATTTATTTATTCTCCTCAAAAATCTAAACCTATAATTTCGGTATTCTGTGACTAGTAATTTAAACAATAGGACAGAGTTGAGTATAATAATCCTTTTCAAAAAACTCAAAGCTGTTTTAATCTCCTTTTACACTTCAATAAACCTGACCAAAGATTACTTTTAATGACAAAAATTATAAAAAACTCAAAAATTAACTCAAAAGATCACAGACCTAAGTATAGTAGCTAGCACTATAAAACTCTTAGAAGAAAATATTGAAATACACGTTCACGATCCCATATTTGACAGTGGTTTCTCAGACGTGGAAGCAAAAGAAAAAGTGACCTGGAAATAAAAATAAATTAGCTTTCATCAAAATTAAAGATTTTCGTGCTTCAAAGAGCATCACTAAGGTGAATAAGGTGACACTCGCCTATAATCCCAGCTACTGGGAAGGCTGAGGCCAAAGGACTAAAGTTGAAGGCCAGCCTGAACAATTTAATGAGACCCTGTCCCAAAATAAATGAAAAGGGCTGGGTATGTAACTCAGTGGTTAGTAAAGTGCTTGCTTAGCACGTGCAAAGCCAGCAAGGGTGGCAGGGATTATTAAGAAAGTGAAAAGACGACTTGCTAAATGGGAGAAAACATTAGCAAATCCTATAAATAAAAAGAAATCCTATAAATAAGGGGCTTCTTATAAGTCAATCATAAAAAGACAAATAACCTAATTAAAAATGGGCAAAGCATTTGAAGAGGTATTTCTCAAAAAGATATGACCAATAAGCACAAGAAAAGATGTTCAACATCATTAGCCACTGGGGAAATGCAAACTGAGGCCATAATGAAACCACTTCACACCCATCAGAATGACTAAAATTAAAAAGATAAATAATTATGAGTGTTGGGGAGGAGATGTGAAAATAATTAGAACTCTTCTACATTGTTAGCAGGATTGAAAAATGGGGAAGCTTCTTTTAAAAATAGCTTGACAAAAAATAAATAAATAAATAAATAAATAAATAAATAAATAAATAAAAATAGCTTGACAATTCCTCAAAATGTTAAAATAGAATTAATATATGACCCAATGACTTCAGACCTAGCCACGTACCCAAGGGACATGAAAACACACATCCATATAAAAAGTTATACATGAATGCTCACAGCAACACTACTCATTACAGTCAAAAAATGGACACTCAAATGTCTACCATCTGATTGACATACAAACACAATGTGGTATATTAATACAGTGGAATATTACTGAGCCATAAAAGGAAATAACAATTCATACTACAATATAGATGAACCTTGAAATCCTTACGATAAAAGTAAAGGAACCCAGATACGGAGAGCCACATATTATATAATTATATTTATATGAAATGTCCAGAACAGGCAAATTCAGAGAGACAGAAAGTAGACTGATGGCTGCCAGAGGCCAGAAGGAGAGACAAATGGGAAGTTACTGCTAATGGATGCAAGGTTTCCTTCTGGAGTAATGGAAAAATGTTCTAAATTAGTCTGTATTAATAGATGTACAATTCTGTGAATATACTAACAACTACTAATCTTCAATATGGTAAATGTTACAGTGCATGAAGTATCTCTCAAATCTTTAATTTTACAAAGTCATATGTGACAGAGCAAAATGAAAATCTGAAAAATGTTTATATTGGTTTAGCATAATTCAGTGCGTTCATCGACATTTAACTCTCCCTCATATCCAACCACACTGAACTACAATAATCACTAATAACAGAAATAAGACACTATAGACCCAAGTTCAACGTAAGCTCAGTCCCACTGGTCTGGGACAAGTGAATTCCTATTTCTCAGCCTCTGTTTTCTGAGTAGGCAAGAGGGCAGGACTGAAATGCTATAAAGGCTGTGAGACTGTAAGGGGCTGAGCTCTTGAATGGAGCTGATCTGGAGCTGGAGTTCCAGCAGCTTCTCTGGCTCAGGCATGCAGGACCTCTCTTCCTATAGGTGCCACTTGAAACCAGCAGGGTGAAGGCCTGGCCTTCCCTTTCCAGGGTCTGCACATAGGGTCAGTCTGTTCTCTTCTCCCAGCCAGGGGCTAGGTAAGTGCTGGAGCCTGGAATAAGGATTGTAAGCAGAGCCCCTAGCCATCCTCTCCCAGATGCCCAGGACAGACCCGCATAAGATGCACTGGAACTTGAAATGCAGGGCTCTGGGCGTAGGCAAGGGAGGGGCGTCCCCAGCCAGCAGGCCACTGCTCCCCATCTTCCACAGTCTTCTCTTGCCTGCAACAGCCTCACCCACCACACTCAGCTTGTTTGCCTTTGTAACCCTCCCGCACTGGGGCTGTTTCTTAAAGCTGAGCAGAATCATTGTCAGGGCTTGTTGAGCACCAATTCCTGGGCCCCTGCCCCAGAGACTGATTCAGCAGGTTCCAGTGAGACCAGGAAACCGCATTTCCATCAGGCTGGGGCCATTCACCTGAGGACTTCGCCCTGAGGAGAGCTGGTGAATAATGCCATACCCAGCATACTGAAGGAAGTCAATAAATATGTATCAGACCATGGAATCTTTGAGACTGTAAATCATGTTTTACAAGGTCCAGCACTTCATTATCAGTGACCTCAGATGATCTCCAGTGCTCAAAACGTTAGCAAGGCAGATAGTGGCACCCACCCTCAAGCTGTGTGAGGGACTCTGGCTTACCAGGATTATGTGCCAGGTCCATATAGCTCCCTGGGCAGAGCTGGTCAGAGACACAGCAAGCTGTGGCATTTCTACTATAGCTTTATATTTACCTCTGTATTGCCTCCTTTCTCTCAATTTAGCATTTCCCTTAGTAGATGACCTGAAGGACAAAACAAGGCCAAAGGAAACACAACTATTTTAAATATGGCAGAAGAGACACATACACACACCCTCCCTCCCTGGGAACTGCTTTAATAGCACATGACCTGTTAAAGGAACATGTGGCTTATCCAGCATATTTGGAACCAAGTATACATGGGATGCTTTTTCCAAAGGCTTCACCAAGGAATCACCAGCTAACAGGACAAGCAGAGGTTAGAAAACCAGCTAGAGGTGTCACTGGTTCCAATTTCTTAAAAACCCGCCCCAGGCAGTATAAACCATCCATCACTGTATGGTCTCTGAATCCTTATCTGGCTGCAGCAAGGAAGTCTAATGTAAAAGCAGCCTGCTGTATGAAGCTGGTGCCCTCAAGTCTTTGGAGACCTGGGGGTTTCCAAGTGGCAGGCAATAAATATTCATTAACAGGTTAAGAAACTTCTTTTGCCTCAAATGCTTATTACCAACAAATGGACTGATTTCTAATTCAGCTTTGTGCATTCTTTCTCCCTCTATGCCTAATCTTCCTAGAACTTTGGCTGACCAGGAATCCTTTACTGAGTATACAGATAGGATTATAAATTCTCCCAGTAGATGATAAGTGCCTCCACTAAACCATTACCCCTCTGAGGCTGCATACCATGCAGAGAATGAAGACTCAACAGAATAAAAGACGCACATCGCAGCTGCTGTGCACTTAGCAGACTCTCAGGAAAGTGGCAGTTGTGATTTTGTCATTACCAGCACTCTCTTGCGGCTCCCCCACAGGCCAGGGATCCCTTTGCTCTAACAAGGTCAACCTAAACTTATTTGCTTACTTACTGAAGTAATTTGGACTTTCGGGGAGAGACTAAGGTATAGAGGGGCCTGGGGGATAAGAAAGGAAATTAGACAGTGGAGTCTCCTCCAGGCTGGACAGATGCCAGAGTAACCAGTGATCAAGAGGCCAAGTGAACAGCAGAGACAAAGGCAACAAACCCAAGAGTGGCTGCAAGTGCTCAACAAATAGTCCTTCAGGAGGATGAACCCCAGCATTTCTCCAAAGGGGAGGCCAGGCACAGACCACTTTGCATAGAATACCGGGTGAAGAGGGGGACATACAGGGTGAGGCACAAGGTTCAGTGGGGAGCTAGAGGTGCTGGCTGAACCAGTGGTCAAAGAGGGATCAGATGGGAAGGCACTGTGCAGGAGGAAAGCACTGAGGGATGCAAGCCCAGACCAGGACCAGGCAGAAGAACTGTACATAAAACCCTCACTTGCCCATTTCTGTCCCCAAAGACAGCCAGGGGAACACTGTCACCCCTCCCCAGGACCACAGCTGTCTCTCACTCCCAGCACCACCCCACCACTAAAAACAAAGTAGCTAACCAATGATAACTTGAACGCCTTGTTAACTCTATGGGCTCCTTAGGGCCCAGCCTTAACAGATAAGATGTTAAAACACTGAAGACCTTTAAAGCTGGCTTCTCTGCCTACAACCAAGCTTTGAGTGCTCGATGTGTTACAAACCCAGAGATCAACTGTCTAATGCACAACAGAAACATAATGAAAACAGGAGGAAGGATTTTAATGGCACCTTTCCTGCAATGGTTAAGTGGTTTTGCCTCTGTTTGTCCCCAGGTAAATCCCTAAATGGCAAAAGAAATACTAATTAACCAACTTTCTACATTTAGAAAGCCATTAGGACTATTTGTTGGTTGACTTAGTAACTGGTAGTTGGGGGGAAATTCAGAGAAGTAGAAAAGAAAAATAAAATCACCAAACTTACCACTTGAACAAATATTGTGGACATTGTGGTGTATATCATTACAGGTCCTTGAAAAAAGAAAGTGTGTAGCTATCAACGTAGCTGCAGGACTGTGTGACAGTTAATGCTTTGGTGGGCACATGTAGGCTCTGCGATCTTAAATCACTTCTCTCTCAACTACATGTTCCTTGTCAGGAAGGAGAACAAGTACTCCTTCAAACTCCTAGGTTTAATGTGAGGATTAAATGAGAAAATGCATTCAAAGTACCTATTAAACAGTAAACACGGCTTTATTATTATAGATTTGTAATGTTCTTTAACTTGCTTCTTCATTTACCCACATATCAAACACCTTTTCATGACAACAAATATACTTCTGTATTTTCCTGGTCAATAGCTATGTGTATTTGTAGTACAATGTGGGCCACAAATTAATCTCCGTGTTTTGCTGCTGTTTCAGATCACTGCTGATTCCTCCTATGTGGATGACTGGGGTGGGCATCAAGCCATCCATCCTGGCTCATCCATTCAATTCATTTCTCAGGGAAACTCCCCAAAGAAAAATAAGATCTGATGCTCACATTACTATGCAGGGCTTAGCTTTTTTTAAGAAAAAAGTAAAAATTAAGATTTAAGAAAAAAATATATATATGTAACAAAAACTCAACCACAAATAAAAGTTTCTTAAATTTTGCATAACTATGATTATCACCTCAGTAAAATATTTATATATGTATCCCCCTTCCTTATATTTTCTTTTTTTTTTTTTTTTTTGGTACTGGGGATTGAACTCAGGTCCTTGCGCTTGCACAGCAGGCATCCCTTCCTTATATTTTAAAAAATGAGTGATTTACCAGTTTCTGTGAATTCAGCTCTGAGATGCTCTTTAGTAAGCCAACTCAGAGTGGGTCTTTTCCAGTGCACACATTAATATATACATATCTAACTTTTTTTTTGGAACCGGGTATCAAACTTTGGTCCTTGCGCTTCGCAAGGCAGGCGGTGGAACCACTGAGCTAAATTCCCGGCCCAATATCTAACTTTTAAGTGGTTTCAATTTGATTTCTGATTTTGCTATTGCCAAGGCACTGTACCAGTACTGACATATTAAATCTTAATGCCTCTGTAAGTCTCAACCATGAGCCACTGTGTCAATATGGATTCCAAGGTTTCATCTAGACCTGAGTCACTGTCTCAGATGCTGGGGATACACTTTTATGAGATTCCTCTGGAGATTCTTATACACAGTAATACACAGCAGGTATTATCTTCATGATACGTAAGTAATTACTGATACCCACAACCTCCATACCCCTATAATTTCTACCCACATTTCAAATCTTTCCAACTTCAGCCACTGCTGATAGCTTATTCTTTTACATCTGTTTAGATACTAAGTCCTTTAAATTTTTAGCTCAGTGCAATAAAAACTATTAGATGCCTAATATGTGCCAGGTCTCAGGTAAGGACTCTCAGGAGATTGTTTTGTGCCCAAAGAATCACTTTGAAGGAGAAAATCAACCATCTCATTTTGTATGCACTACTGCCAAATGTGAGCGAGTTGGGCCATTATGTGGTACTTTTCTTGTTCTAATGGAGCATACAGCATAATAGAAGGCAGCATACATATATATTCAGAAGTTATAGTGTTGCTTTTGACAGACCCTATTCTAGAAACTTTATATGCAGTGCTTTATTTCAAGCAATCCCCATATGGCTGGTGTTATTATTATTCAGTTCTTATAGACACAAATGGGGAGTGGGCACAGCCTGGTCAAGGTCACAAACAGTGGCTGAGCTGGGACTTGAACCTGTGACTGGGTCCAGAGCGGTTCTCCTCACCTGCAGACCTATTTCTATTCCAAAGCTGATCTTTG
The DNA here is from genome assembly GCF_053883595.1 of Heterocephalus glaber. Classification (NCBI taxonomy): domain Eukaryota; kingdom Metazoa; phylum Chordata; class Mammalia; order Rodentia; family Bathyergidae; genus Heterocephalus; species Heterocephalus glaber. The sequence goes on along the minus strand of NW_028258173.1, from coordinate 14,371,263 downwards.
GCTTCTGTTGAGGGAGTTCCCTTTCAAAATAATCTCTGTGACTGTGAACTTCAGGAAAATCAACAAGCAATTCTTTCCACTTTCTGAACTCCTCTTGACCTCCTCAGTGATTGCAGGGTGGGGTCAGGCAGTTTAGAATCAGGAGATGAGAAGTCTAGCTGATGCTAAGTGAGTAACTAGATTTAACTCTTGTGGGTTTAACTTTTTAAATCTTCATGATATTTTTGCCAAAGATGAGGCAACTTGGAAAGAATTAACTCCAAAAATAAATGCAGATACATTTTTTATTTGCTATTTGCATTCTGCTGTCATATACAATCATAAACTTGCTCTCCTTAATTCGAAATGAATAAGAAATGAATTTTTGCTGAGATTCATGAGGGAGAAATTATTTAAAACAACATACAATTAGCACCTTCCTACTTACCATTACTGTCCCCTCCGGTTTGTACTGTCTATAAAACACGATGTTCATCAGTTTGAACCCTCAGCTCAGCTGCTTAATATTTTCCCTAGAAAAACTACTTGTTCTTTTAGACATCAGTATCATCCTCTAAAAATAGAGAAAAAAATAATGCATATTGTGTGGATTAAGTAATTTCATGATTACATTGTATGTAAGGGCTCTATAACTATTAACTACTCTGATTACTTACCATTTCTGTCCCTAGTTAAAGCTCATCAAAGTAATCCTGTTTTATTCACTAATTCCTTCAGTAAACTAATTTTGTGTGTGCCACTGTGGAGGATGAGGAGACACACACGGACTCTGCTTAACCATCAAGAAATCTTTGATCAAGTACACAGGAAAAGTAGGGCAGTCATATGCTCAAATTTGCCTGGTCAGCCCTGGTTTGTGCCTGTTGTCCCAGCTTAATTATTAATGGCTCTCCTCCCTTCGCTCTCAAAAGTGTCCTGGTTTGGATGATAAATTACATGTCTACCCTAGAGATAAGACTCCAGAGGAAAAAAACTACAGTCCCTGGCAGGACTGAACTGGCTCCAGGGCAGCGATGCACACAGGCTATGGGGTTCTTCGGGGTGATGGAGAGCTCTCTTCTGCATGTAGAGGGCAGGAAGGGCATTTGGGGAAGGCAGCAGCTCAGCTAGGACTAAAGGGCAAGGTGAAGGATGCCAGAGGAGGGATGCAGCAAAGTCAGAGGATGCAAAAGCCCAACACTCAGGGGCTGTCACCCTACCCATTCCCTCTGCCTTCCCAGAAAAGTGGACAGAGCCATATCCAACAGTAAAATTTTAAATTGTATTTTAATTTTTAAAGGGAAGGTAAGTTATTCATGGCTAAATGATTCCACAAATTTTACTACACTATTTGGAGTAGGGATGAAAAATACTTGGAGATTAAGAGTACCCCAAGGCCCCCAAATTGGAACTTTTCAAGCTTTTGGATTCTTCATCTCAGATCCAATCTGCTTTAACCTGATCAACATTTAGCTGAAGTTAGCCTTGGGCATTTAAATTTAATAAGAGGATGGGAAGAGAAGAAAAGTTATGGATTCCATGCTCACAGGTCTCTCTAACCCAGACCACACCATCCCTCGGAGACTTCTCTTGCTGTTTTATGAGGGAATCGTGAAACTTAGAATAGCCTTCATTTGATCCTCCTGGAAGTACCAGGGAATCTTGGCCCTGCTTAGGTCAGTAAAGTTCAATACAAAGAGGCCAAACCTAGAGGCTCTGAAAAAGCAACAGTCTGTGACTGAACCCAGCACATAATGTTTTACCTTGGCCTTCCCTTGGGAAGAATGTCTGACCAATCAACATATGCTGAATGAAAGATGGCCCAGAATTCTGACCTACTGCCTGTGACCCACCCTCTCACAACCACTCCAAACTAAGGTGATGGAATAGACAAGAATGGAATATATAGGAAGAAGGGAATTGGGCTGTCAAGCCCTCTCAACTTACAGTTTGGAAACTAAACCCTAGAGACATTAAGACTTTCCTTGGATCAAATGATTTGAGCCATGCCAGAGGCAAGACTTAGACCTCCACCTGCTTTCTTTACTCTTAAATGAACTGAACCAAGAAGCACCAGATGAACTGAAAAACTGTGCATTTGTATGAAACTTAATTTTGAGATTGTGTTCATAGGCATCTTCCCATATCTTAAAGAAGCACCCTTTTGATCCTTATGAGTGAGAAATGTGAAATACATACATCTGCGAAGGGATTGGCTCTAGGCCAAAAGTCCCAGGAATAGCCAACAATTGAGCCTAGATTTTCAAAATGCCCAATCAGCTACAGTAATTTAAGTCAAAATGTACACAATACAGTAGGGGATAAGAATCACCAAAATTACATGGGTTTCATTATCTTAAACAGATGTTCTGGCAGAAATGCCACAGGCTGAAATACAAGGTTGGATTTCTAAGTTCCAATACAGACCAATCTGGAAGACTTGCCAAGTACCTCGAAGTCACGTGTCATAAGCTATGGGATGCTTTGAAAAATACAGGAAATTCACTGCAAATGATACTGCTTACTAAATACTTGTTGAGGACTGGCATGTAGCAAAATTTATTGAACATCTACTTTTTTGTATATCCTTTTATTGGTACATTTTAGGTGTACAATATAATGACATTCATCATTGGAGATATGTACCTTTACGTACTCTCTTGGTTCTTATTTTTTCCCCATTCCCTTGCCCTCCCTTCAACCCCTCCATCCCTCCCTATTTACAAGACTTTGTTTCCTTTTTTCATTTTTTCGTATTAATTTCATTCCCTTCTTTCCTTTTTGAACACCCATTTTTTAAAACTTTACTTCACCAAGATTTTCTTCTTTCTGGTTTTGAGTTTTTTAATTGGTATATGTGATACATAATTACATTTATTAGAGTGCTTGATATATGTATATCATCTTGATCATTTTTTTTTGTCTTGATCATTTTCAATTCCCTTTCCCTCTATCCTACACTCTCTCCACTTCCCCATATCCAAAAAGTCTACCTCCCTGTTTCTACCTCTCCTTTCCTTTACTCTTTATTTCTATTTTGGGTTTCTCCTGTTTAAGAGAAACCAAGAGATATTTAACCTTCTATGTCTGATTTATTTCACTTAACATAGTCTCAAGATCCATTTATTTTTCTACAAATGATTCAAACTCATCTTTCTTTATGGTTGTATAATAATTCATCATATCTAGGCTATATCCAAAGTTTAGCTACTGTGAACTGTGCTGCTGTGAACATAGGTATGCATGCATCCTTACTGTATGGTGTCTTCAACTCTTTCAGTAAAATACCAAGGAGAGGTATAGCTGAGTTTAATGAAATTTCTATTTTTAGTTTTCGGAGGAATCTCCATATTGATTTCTATAGTGGTTGTACTAGTTTACATTTTCACCAACAATGTAAAAAGTTGGTTCCTTTTTCTCCACATCCTCACCAGTATTTGTTTTTGTGTTCTTGATGATAGTCATTCTTACTGGAATAAAATGGAATCTCAGAGTTGTTTTAATTTTCTTTACCCTAATGGCTAAAGATGCTCAACATTTTTTCATGTACTTATTAGCTCTTTGCATGTCTTTTGAGGGGTATCTATTCATTTCATTTGGCTTTTTTTTGATTGGGTCATTTGGTTTTGAGGTCTAATTTTTCTTTATATATTCTAGATATCTGTCCTGTGTCAGAAGAGTAGCTGGCAAAAACAACTTTTCTTATTCTGTATGTTGTTTCTTCACTCTGTTAATTGTTTTCTTTTTGGTGCAGAAGCTTCTTAATTTAATACAATCCCATTTGTTGATTTTCAGTACTATTTCTTGTACTGCTAAAATTCTGTTCAAGAAGTCCTTCCTTGCCTATCCCTATGCCTATGACTTCAAGGGTTTTCTCTATTTTATTTTCCAACAGTTTCAGTGTTTCTGTTTTTATGTAGGCCTTTGATATATTTTGATTTGATTTTAGTAGAGGGTGAGAGAGATGGATCTAGTTTCACTCTTCTGCACATGAACAATCAGGTTGCTCAGCACTATCTGTTAAAGAAGCTATATTTTCTCCAGCATTGTTTTTTGCTCCTTTGTCAAAGATCAGTAGCTAAAGAACATGAAATGGCTTCCACGCCTTCCACTCTATTCCACTGGTCAACATATCTTTTTTTTGTGCCAGTACCACGCTGTTTTCATTACTATATCTTCACATCCTGATATCTGGGATCGTGATGCCTCCCACTTTGTTCTTTTTGCTCAAGATTGTTTTGGCTACTTTGCATCTCTTTTGGTTCTATTATCAATTTTAGGACTTTTTTTTTCTAGTTCTGTTAAGAATATTGTTGGTGTTTTGGGTTTTTTTGGTACTGGGGATCAAACTCGAGACCTTGCACTTGTGAGGCAGGAACCAGCACCACTGAGCTAGATTCCTGGCCCTGTTGTTGGTATTTTGATAGGAATTGCCTTAAACTATCTAAGATTTTTTATAATATGGTCATTTTGATGATATTAATTCTACCTGTCCAGGAACAGGAGATGTTTTTCCATCTTCTAATGTCCTGTTCTATCTCTTCAGAACACTATAATTTTGGTTATATAGATCTTTCACCTCTTTGGTTAGATGAATTCCCAGGTATTTAATTTCTTTTTGAAGCTACTGTTTTCTGATTTCTTTCTTAATGTGTTTATTGTTGGTGTACAGAAACGCTATTGCTTTTTATGTGTTGATTTTGTATCCTACCACTTTACTGAATTTATTAATGCTGAATCTTTTGGTTGAGCTTTTTAGGTATTCTATGCAAGATCATCCTTTCCTATTTGCATCCCCTTTTTTTCTTTCTCTTGCCTGATCGATCACCTATATTTCACACCAGCCTTTCTCATATAAATCATTATATATTTCTGATTATTTATATTACACATTTGCTATTGTCCCCACTTTTAGCAAGTAAGAAAATATGTCCAGTTTTGGAAGGCAAGCAAAAACATAGCTCAGATTCAAACCTGGTATTGAGACCAGGAACTACTTGTGTTGACCACAATAGGATTGATTGTTTTTATATTTAACCTTAATCATTTAACCAGGAGAGAAAAACACAATTCATGAGACCATTTTACCACATTTACTATGAAGGTTGTCTTTTGGAATCTTTTTTTTCCCTTAAATTCTTTTATCTGTACATTTTAGGTATACGATACATTTACATTTACCATTGGATACTTGTACCTGTACATGATATATCTTGGTTCTTATTTTTTCCCCATTCCCTGACCTCCCTTCACCCCCTCCACCCTTCCCTATTTACAAAGACTCTGTTTCCATTTGTTTTCTTTTCTCATTATTTTTCCTTTCCCTTCTTTCCTCCCCCCCCCCTTCCCCTCCCACTTCTGCTACCCTTTTGGACCTTTTCTTCCTATTTCAAATTATCAGTTATTCATTTTAATCATTTTAATCATTTTAATCCTTATTTACACTTTCAGTTTCTCACACCAGAGAAACTATTCAGTATTTACACATGTGTGTCCTATTTATTTCACTTAAGAGTATGGCCTCAATATGCATCCATTTAGCTATAAATGTCTCTAGTTTGTCGTTCTTTGTGGCTGAGTAGTACTCCATTTTATTAAAAAACTACATCTTCTTTATCCAGTTTCCAGTTGATGGGCACTTGGGCTGTTTCCAAGCTTTCACTATTACGAACTGTGCCGCTATAAACATGGGTGCACATATATCACTGTGGTATGATTCTTTTAATTCTTTGGGGAAGATACCCAGCAGGGGAATAGCTAGGTCAAATGGGACCTCTAGTCCTAGTTCTTTGAGGTATCTCCATAATGATTTCCACAGTGGTTGCACCAGTCTGCACTCCCACCAGCAATGGAGAAGGGTTCCTTTCTCTCCACAACCCTGTCAACATTTGTTATTGGTTGATTTCTTGATAGCAGCCATTCTTTCTGGGGTGAGGTGAAATCTCAGTGTTGTTTTCATCTGCATCTCAAGAATGAACAGTGATGTTGATCATTTTTTCATATGTTTATTTGCTGCTTTTACTTTGTCTGAGCAATGTTTGTTCATTTCAGATGCTCATTTTTGAATTGGGTCTTTGAATTTGGGTGGCCTGATTTTTTTCAGTTCTTTATATATTCTAGATAGTAGTCCTTTGTCTGAGGTACAGCTGCTAAAATTTTTTTCCCATATTGTAGGTTGTCTCTTAGCTCTGTTGGTGGTTTCTCTTGCAGTGCAGAAGCTTTTTAATAAGATGAGATCCCAGCTGTTGATTCTTTGTGCTAGTTCCCGTGCTGCTGAGGTTTTGTTCATAAAATCTTTTCCTATGCCAATGTCTTCAAGAGTTCTACCTAACTTATCTTCCAGCAAGTTTAGTGTTTCTGTTTTAATATTTAGATCTTTAATCCACTTTGATCTTAGTTTAGTGCATGGTGATAGATATGGGTCTAGTTTTAATCTTTGGCAGGTTGAAATCCAGTTTTTCCAACACCATTTATTAAATAGGCCATCTTTCCTCCAGTGAGGGTGGTTGGCTCCTTTGTCAAAGATGAGGTGGCTGAGTGTGTCTTTTAGAATCTTAACAGTAAATTCAGAGTAAAGTGTTCAGAAACAGCCTTACATTTCTAAAACTTCAAATTTTACACTCGTTTTTAACTACTCTTAGAGGTATGGCAATAGCTTCTACTAAATACTTTTCTCACCCCTACATTTCTGTTTCATAGCCTCTGGCTTCCAGACCCTAATTTTTCACCTGTCCTCTGAGCTTTCATTAGGTCTTTTATCTGCCAGAGTGACCAAGGGCTTTTTCTTAGCTCAGGTTCCCACCTAGGGATTTCTTGGCCAAGAGCCCGGGCACTTGTGCTGAGGGACTGAACAGCAGGTTTCTTTCTTCTATTTTCTTACATCAGCTTCCACAAAGAACACTTGGGACCCTTTTAGTTTCACAGACTCTGTGAACTCAACATGGTCCTCTCAAAAACTTATCAAACTCCCAAACTGTTTGCAAACTGAAGCCAGTTCTGAGCACTTTGCTTCTAGCACCTTGAAAGCAATGTTTTCAAAAGATTTTACTTTTACCTTGACAATATAATTATCTGAAAAAAGGGAGGGGAGGGGCAGGGGCAATTTGAAAAGATCATTTTGACAAGAAAATTATTGTTACATAGAGGCCAACTTAGAATAAAAGCCCGAAATGTGTCTCAAATCATTCAATATTTTATACAATAATTTATTTAAAATTTTGTCCACTATGAAGTGTTTTCTAATACTGATTTGGGTAATTTGTTTTGATCTTAAATCATATTAAGTCAATGGCAATTTCTACAATCCAGAAGAGACACACCTGAGACCTGCTGGAGTAAGAGCCAAGGAAGGATTTCCTTTTCTCAAGGAAATCGGCCAACAGAGCAGGCCAGCTGCTGACAGTTTTTTCTCCCCAAACCATAACTTGTCTGTAGTAATCTGTCATCCTTCTCCTTCTCTTCTGTTTTACCCCCTTTAAACTCACAGCATTCATTCATTCATTGTGCTAATGGGGACTGAACCCAGGACCTGTACACTCAACGCCATTCCCAAAGTGGTATGATGTGTGGTATGGTTGGGTTTTGGACTGGGTCTCCATAAATTGCCCAGGCTGTACTCAAACTTGCAAATCATCCTGCCTTAGTCTCCCAAAGGGCTGAGATGACAGATATGCACTTCCACACCCCTGTGTTTTGTTTGTTTGGGGGAATGAATCCAGGGACTTTTCAATGAGGTGCATCTGCAGTTTGCTAGCTTGTTTGTTTGTGACAAGGTCTCACTAAATTGCCCCAATTATAGGCATGAACCACCGTACTCAGCTCCCAGTGTTAATTTTGAGAAATTTCCTACAAGTCATTCATATGCTTGTATCAGTTAATGGTTCAATTCAGATCTCTTCCAAGTTCATTATGCCACTATTTATCTAGTGAAAACTGCCCACTCAACTTCTGACCTTCAATACGAGGCCCTAAAAATAATAACAGCCACAATGTTTTTCTTTGGTTTGTTTGTTTTTAAGGTGCTGGGGGTCCTATCCAGAGCCTGGTACATGCTAGCCAAGTGCTTTATCAATAAACTGCACTTTTGAGGGACTTTTATTTTTCATAAGCTAGTCAGGCACCCACCCCTATGAAAAACTTCACTGGAAAAGTTACTCAGAAAACTGAGAAATTAGAGCTGCAGCCCTGAGTTCAATCCCAACACTGGTGAAAAAAGAGGGAAAGGAAGGAGGGAAGGGTGAGTGATTATGTTCTGCTTTAAGGGATAATTCCACTAGTAAGAAATCTATGTTTGTATCTACTAAAGATCTTATAAAACATTAGCTTTGGAAGTACTTTTTCCCTTAAAGTACTATAAATTATATCATGAATAAAATACATATATAAAGATCATCTGTGTTGAATTCTAAAAGGTTATCTATGTGATAGTTATCTTAAATGCTATAAATAAAAAATGTGAAAATAGAGCTTTATGTACTGGGAAGATCATAATCTGTGGAGATGATTTCATTGCCAGAAATAGTTACCAAAATCCTCAGGATGAAGTAAATTTCAATACAGATCATATCCTGGACATGATAAGGACATAACTAATAATATAAATATTTCTACTAGTATTTCTCTGTCTACTCAGGAAAGATAATAGTCACCTATTTCAAGTACTTTCTACATACATGTGGAAAGAAAATGAACACTGTATTGCTGTCAAAACTCAATTCATGACAAAGAAAAACCATGGGTCAGATAACATTAAATGGTGCATGGTAAATCATTTATGTTAGGTTCTGGCATGCATTTTATACTACTCCTTAAATAAGAGAGTATATGATAATCAGAGTATTAACATTCATAAGTCTATTTTGTGAGTGGATATATGCTGAATAAAATAAATTATCAAAAAGAATCATCTTCTTTTGAAGAAATATTTACTGAGCATTTGCAATGACATGGGACTTATTCTGGCTGCCACATAGTATGCAAAGAGCTAATCTATTGGAGGAAAAAAAATAACAGCTTACAAGTAACTAGAAGGGCAGAGTAAAATCATCAGTACAGAGAAACAGTTCAGTGGTTAGGAGCATAAATCTTGAATCAAATATATCTAAGATGCAGGTCCCTCTGATGAAATGGGATTAAATGCCCTCACGCATGTAAACCTCTTAGTCCAGGGCTTAGGTCATTTAAGTTCTCCCTTCCCCTTCCCCTTCTCCTTCTCCTCCTGCATTAAACTTTAGGAAGTCAGTAAAACTGGTAAACGTTTCTCCCCCTTTCTTTTCCCCTCTCCTGCAGGACACGCTTAATGCCAAAACTTTAATTATTCTGACAACCTTGCTCAATAGATACTAGAAATCCAATTTAACACTGATTTGAGGCACTTTCACAGAAAATCTGTGCAAGTGTAGTTGACTCTACTCCCAACATCCTCAAGAACACTACAAGGCAAGAGTCAATTCTAGAAACATCAAGATGCAAAATTAAAATGTTAAGTTCCCCCTGTCCCTTTCTCTTTTTCCTCTAATATTTAGCACATATTTGGTTTTTGTTGTTGTTTTGTTTTTGTTTTTAAACAGTTTCAGCAGGCCTTGTATTAATTTATTTAATGTCTCTTACAGAAGTCTTACAGATAGAGCCTTGGGGAAACATTAACACATATGATTGAAATTACTACTTTTCAAAAACCTGAAGCAATTAGAATTTCTTCAGTTCTGAAACAGTCCACCAGTGGGCAAGTGTCACTCAAAAGTGTTCGCTGAATCACTCTGAGTAGAAGAAAAACCGTATCAATTGGCCTAAAATTAGAAGGAGTTTGCAGAAGACAGTGACAGAATGGAAATACGGAACTGAGAGAAAACAGAAAAGTCACTGGCTGGGTGCATGAGGAGGAGTGATCGGCAGCCATAGTACACTGGAAACCCCCAAATCTGGAGAAAAAGCCCCTCTTGCCAAGGCTAGCTGGCAGTCATCACATTCTCCCCATTCCCACATACCCTATCCTTCAACTTTACTGACTTCTTGCTATTCTTTGGTAGATCTGGCATCTTCCAGATGTCTTTGCTCTTTGTTCTCATTGTTTCCCCTCTTCTCACTGCAGCCTTCTTCTCCCTGCAGGAATGCATGCTAAAATTCATCTTTCCTTTAAAACCAAATTCAAATCTTACTTCCATGATTCCTAGCCTTGGCTCTAAAGCACTTTGAATTTCCATCTCAGGTGACATTTATCATAATTTTTTCCTTTATTTTGAAGCTGTCTCCTTGTCTGTTAGGCCCATGAAATCATCACCTTCTTTTAAAAAGCTCATCTCCAGTTTGTCCACTTCTGCACCTATCCCTGGGGCTAGCACAGTGCAGAGCACATGAAGATGCTCCTCAACTGTCTGCAAAATTGAACTGGCTTTATTGGAACAGTAATCCCACTTAATGAATTTACTAGTAACAAATACTATGAATTCACTAAATAGAAATTTTACCTCATTAAGAAATCATGACTTATTACTTAGGGAAAGTAATCAGCTACTTTCACAGTCAGATGGCTAGTTTGTTTCCCCAAGTATGAAGCACAGAAGGGACATGCATGCCACCGCTTTATTCTTCTGGTCTCATACTATTTTCACTCAGTTATTATTTCTTCTAAGATTCCCTCCATGCAACTGTAATGGGAAAGGACTACCACATGTGAATAAACCTTAATACAAGAGTTAGCTGACTAAACAAAACACAAAAAAAGTAAAAATAACATTTACTGCCTACCTTGGGTTAGCTGGTACTAAATTATACAATTCCTTTTATTATAAGTGTACATATCTACTAAACAGGAGAGATTTCAGTGGGAGTGAACAAAACACCAGGATTATTGGGCTTTTTTTCTTATGGTGGTGCTGGGCACTGAACCTAGGGACTCAAACATGCTAATAAATATATACTGTATCACTAAGATACATCCTCAGCCAAGTCTTCTATACGTTAAGCCTTTTTTCAACATGTAAGATTTCTAGTATTTCTAAGATCTTTAGGATGCTATCATAATGAAACAAAAAAGACATTTTGAGGCACCTAAAAACTTGCAAGGTGCAAAGCTACTTGATGCAGGGAAAAAAATGTATTTCACCATGAAGTCAGAGTCAATAGACATTGCCTAATGTCTCCTATATGTCTGCTCATGAGATAGTGAAGTATGACTTGATTTCTATCTTAACAGAGCTCAGGATCCAATGCAGGCATGAGACAAACACCAGGCCATTATAACACAGATCCATAACAGAAATACTGATGGAACAACTGGGCAGAGGTCAAAAGAAAACACTCATGTGAAGAGCCACAAGGGCGTTAGCCAGACCAAAAGCACAGGACATTGCACTCAGAGGAAGCAGCACAGAGGCAAGAGGCCAGTGCACCCAGTTCCTCTGACGGTGCTCAAGTGGCTTGGCAGAGTCCCAGGGGAGCTGAAGCCAAAGGCTTCATAGCAAGGCCAAAGGGAAACACACCCTCTCTCACGCTTCTCTGCAAACAACACTTCACAGGGTTGTGGCAGGGGCTGATCCAAAGCATGCTTAGAGCAGTGCCTGACATGGAGAACACACTCGGGAAGTACTAACTGCTACCGCTGTCATTATCTTTATCACTCCATTAAGGCAGGTATACATCTGACTTATCTGATTTCTTAATAGAGAGCTAATATATATCTGTAAACATTAAAGAAGTAATGACCACCTTCAGTGAAATATAACTATTTGGAAAGCAAAACAAGGAAGGCTGCATAGAGTCCTAGCTTTGGGGAAGAGAAAAAAATTCCCATGTACATACCTGTAGAAAGAACTAAAAAAGGAAATTAATGATTTATTCTTGTGCCTGATGATTCAAGATCAACAAAAGATGCTTCAAGCTGAATGGCTTGCAGATAGTTGGCTTTGTTGATACTGTATTTGTCAGCAATGTACACAAGGACAAGTTTACTCAGACTCAATGCCCTTTGGGAACATTCTTCCTATCCATTGCCCTGAACCAAGTGATCAGCATTTAAGGGCCCACAGTCTTGTAAATAATCTTCAATGAACTCTATGGTCAGATTAATGAGAATTTGACTTTGTCTCCTTAACCTTCTAATTTGGTGGGGTGGGGCGGTACTGGGGATCGAACTCAGGACCTTGTGCTTGCGAGGGACCTTCTTTCTATTTTCAATCACCTACCCCAAATAAAAAAGCAAAGAAACAGATAAATACTATACCTTAAATTCCTACAAACCAAAAGAAAAAAAAGGAAGAATGAAACCACTCCTAAAAACTCTTTCCTTAAATCTTCACTTCACTGAGACTTTCTCTTGTAAACACCACTTTGGAACTGATCCTCCTCCAGCTCAACAGTGTGAGACTCGATTCAACCCGGCACTGGAGGAGCCAAGAAACTACATTACCCAGTCCAACTGACAAGTGTGGGCTCTGAGACACTCCATAAATTTGTGTACAGGAAAGATACTGTAAATATTCATCATTTACCCTTTCAACCTGACCACTGCCCATGACTCCTGAATCACAGTAAGTCAAAGAGCTTATCCTTCCTCATCACTGCCCATTCCCAGCTGCCACATACAAATAGGAGCTCCTCATCCAGTTTTAGGGCTTCTTCCAATCCTAGAACCCAAGATCACAGCCATGATACATCTTAGAATACAGAAGATAGTGTCAATGTCCATGTGAAAACAGGGAAACATGTTTTGGGTGTAGCAACTAAGACCTATAGAGAGAAATGATGTTCGATGGTCCTTCCCAAAATTTAATGAAAAGGAGAGCAAATCAACTAAGTGCAACCCTGCTGGGATCAAAACTACTCCTAATACCCACTACTCTCATACCCCAGCCAGTGTGAAAGGCCAAACTTTTCAACTGTGGTAGTTTGTTCCTCCAACTGCAAATACTGCAATGAAGCAAAATGTAATTAGGGTCTTGTAATCAAGTCCAGCAGTGTTTGAGTGGTGCTATGGTTTAGATCTAAAATGTTCCCCCAAAAGTCTCACATATTCAGAGGTGGGGCTTTGGGAAGGTGATTGGATCAGGGCTGCTATATTCAATAGCAGATTAATCTATTGTTGAGTTCATAGCTGAACATGTTATTAAGAAGGAGGGCCTGATTGGACATGGGTCAGTGGGCGCATATTCTGGAAGGGTGTACTATGTTCTTGTCCCCAGCTTCTCTCTTCTCTCACTGTTTCCTTGCTGCCATGGGTTGAATAGCTTTCCACGGCCATGCTCTTCCACTATTCTGTTTCTGCCTTGGTTCCAGCCAACTATGAACTGAATCCACTGAAACTGTGAGCTAAAATAAACCTCTCCATCTTTGCAGATGTTGGGTAGTTTGTCCCAGCAACAAGAAAGCATTGAATATGAGTGGAAAAGTTATTTTGAAAACACAGTCTTTTATTCTACTTCAGAGTAATATACAATATTCCCAATATACATAGCAATATAAACTCTCCTCTCACAATCTAATTATTTTCAAAGACACTCTGATATCATTGTTCTTATTTTGATCCGAGAATATTAAATTTAAGGAGTGAAAAAAGGCAAACCTAAATAAAGAGACATTTAAACAAAAGGCATGGTTTAGCAGGAGTTAAATAGAGGCGACAAGAAATAATTACTTATTCCAGTATTCTAAAAGAATGATTGTAACAACTTTTCTTACAAAGCTTTGAGTCTATGTGCAAGTTTATGCCTAAATATTTCCATAATTCTTTTCTGTTTCCAACTACTTCAGAGAAGCCTAAAAATATCTCTGAAATATTTTTGGTGCTGGCCTAGAATTAATTGTTATTAGCATTTGGGACACAACTGACTGAGATGCCTGTCAACATCCTTCAATTTACTCCTTGAATATCTGCACACACCAGAAACACACTATAGGTGTTCTACTAAATAAAACCACCAAGTTTTCACCTCAGGATAACAATGAGCTCAAGTAGTTGTTAAAGGCCTCCAGAGTTTCAGACCAACATGGCTGGTCTGGAATTCTTCTATCAATGATATGATGCCTATGCCAGTCAATTCCCAACCCCAGAGAGGCTTATGTCATTACATGATGCAATATATTCCTAAAGTAGAAAAACTAGTTTTCTAGGTACCAGAATCAGGTATGACTATACTAAGAAACTGTAATAACATTTTTAAAAGAAACCTGCAGCAGATTCTGAAATCATTTCTAAATGTATCATTTCTGATGAGTTTAGGTTTTCAAAGAATTAAAGTGAGGCATGACGTGGGCTGTTAGTAATAGAAGTTGCTGCCACTCAAGAATCTTCTGAGGTCTCTGTTGAAAGCAAACTTAGATTTCATTACAACTAAATTCACATTTTCTAGTTTACTTGGCTCTTCCCAGATTTGTTTTGGATGTGACGATATTTTAGAAAAATAAAATTTGACAACAAATTTCCAAATAAATTTATTTCAGTTTTAAAATAAGCTAAGATAAAAAAGCAATCAACCAAAGCCATGTGAAGATAACAAGGACTACATGAAAAGGCATTATTAACTTAAGGCAGATTTTCGGCTTCTTTCTTTATTTACCAAGGTGAAACACTTCCTTAATAGAACTTTCTTTTAAGGTATTCACATCCTAACAACCTTTTAAATTTCTTTCCACCTCCTCAGATTGACACAATGTAAGTAACTACGGAAATCAAGCAGAACATGTTTGTTAGTGTGAAAATATGAGACATTTTTTCTTTGTGGGAGTGGGGCCATTGGAACTATAATCATTAAATGAATCAGCCATGATGAGATCCTGAATTTATTTAAAAGAACAAGTGTGCCAACATCTCTCTGGGGGGTACAAAAATATTTTAAAGAACAAATAAAAAGATATTGGTATATGCTTTGCATGCTGACCACAGAATAGGGGAGAGGAGGGGAGGGGAGGGGAGGGGAGGAGAGGGGAGGAGAGGCCCAGACAGACAGATGGGTGGACAACACTATAGTGCCATGAATTATTAAGTTACTGTGGCATTATAAAGAGCAAGGTAGTTTTGTGTGTGTGTCTTCTTTTCAATATTATGTTATCTTCAGTCTTGACTCTTTAAGAAAGAAATTGACTAGACTATAATCATTTACCACTCACTATTATATACAAAACAAATTCTAAGTACTGGAAGGGACAAAATGTGAGTGAATCTGAACTCTCATATCAAAGAATTTACATATTTCACAGCTATTAACATAAACCACCAGCTACATCCAGCCACTACCCAAAGATGGCATTCATTATTCAATTATCTTGAAGAGTTTCTTCAACCTCCTGGGAAGAACTATTTAAATTCATTCTCAAAAAATATATACATACTATACATTCTTCATCCAGGAAAAACTTCAACAAAACAAACCTCAACCCAAACTAATAATCACTTGACCTTAAAAGTGTGTGTGTTTGACAACCCCAAAATTGATTTGAAACCAGAGAGAGCTAGAATAGCAAAAGACAAGGCAGGGGGTATCACAATTCCCAACTTGAAACTATACTACAAAACAACTGGGATAAAAACACCATGGTACTGGCAAAGAAACAGACCCGAGGATCAGTGGAACAGATTAGAAGATCCAGAAACAACTCCAGACACACTCAGCCACCTCATCTTCAACAAAGGAGCCAAACACCCTCACTGGAGGAAAGATAGCCTCTTTCATAAATGGTGCTGGAAAAATTGGGTTTCAACTTGCTAAAGATTAAAACTAGACCTATATCTCTCACCATGCACTAAACTGAAATTAAAAGGGATCAAAGATCTAAATATTAAAACAGAAACACTAAAAACCTGCTGGAAGAGAGGTTAGGTAGAACCCTTGAAGAGATTGGCATAGGAAAAGACTTTATAAACAAAACCTCAATTACACAGGGAGCAAGCACAAAGAATCAACAACTGGGATCTCATCTTATTAAAAAGCTTCTGCACAGCAAGAGAAACCACCAACAGACTGAAGAGACAGCCCACAATGTGGGAAGAAATTTTTCCCAGCTGTTCCTCAGACAAAAGACTACTATTTAGAATATATAAAGAACTTTAAAAAAAATCAGACCTCCCAAATTTAAAGACCCAATCCAAAAATGGGCATCTGAAATGAAAAGACATTTATCAAAGAAGTAGAAACAGCAAATAAACAAATGAAAAAATGTTCAACATCACTAGTCATCCAAGAAATGCAAATGAAAACAACGCTGAGATTCCACCTCACACTAGAAAGAATGGCTGCTATCAAGAAATCAGCCAATAACAAATGCTGGCAGGGTTGTGGGGGAAAAAGGAACCCTTCACTGCTGGTGAGAGTACAGACTGGTGCAACCACTGTGGAAATCAGTGTGGAGAGTCCTCAAAAAACTAGGATTAGAGGCTCCATTTGACCCAGCTATTCCCCTGCTGGATATCTTCTCAAAAGAATTAAAAGCAACATACCACAGCAATATATGCATGCATGTCCATGTTTATAGTGGAACCTTTTGTAATAGCTAAATCTTGGAAACAGCCCAAATGCCCATCAACTGGTGACTGGATAAAGAAGACATGGGGTTTTTTTATAAAATGAAGCATTACTCAGACATAAAGAATGATAAACTAGAGACATAGCTAAATGGATGGACCTTGAGACATACTCTTAAGTGAAATAAATAGGACACACATGTGTAAATACTGAATTGTTTCTCTGGTGTAAGAAACTGAAAGTGTAAAGGAGGACCAAAATGTATAATTGATATTGTGAAATAGGAAGAAAATGTTCAAAGGGGAAGGGGAACTAGGGAGGGGGATGAGGAAAAGGAAAGAAGGGAAAGAAAAAAATGAGAAAAGAAGGAAAAAACAGAAACAAAGCTTTTGTAAATAGGGAAGGGTGGAAGGGTGGAAGAGAGGGAATGAGAATGGGAAAAAACAAGAACCAAGATACATTATGTACAGGTACAGTTTCCCAATGATGAATGCGATCATAATGTATACTTAAAATATACCAATTAACTTAATGAATAAAAGTTTGTGCTTGGATGCACGTGTATATATGCAAGTGCACATGGGCACGCGCGCACACACACACACACACACACACACTCACAGATTAACACTTGATATTAACAAGTAAAAATTTCCTGAATTTCTTCTTTGTAAAATGCCCAAGAAATCTGATTACAAATTGTAAAATATTAAATCATGGGTAGAACAATAGGTAATTAGGTAATAATTTCATGATTCTAATTAATGTCATTACACTCTAATTTATTTTTATTTTTTATTTTTTTGGTACCGGGGATAGAACTCGGCACCTTGCGCTTGCGAGGCAGGCAGCAGAACCACTGAGCTAAATCCGGGGCCCTACACTCTAGTGTTATTTATTACCCTTTTCTCTGCTTTCAGGTTCGCAGAAAGAATGATTTACCAAGGAACTCACTTCCAATCATTCTGTTATCTACTTGCATTTTTATGATATCATGTAGAATCTGGACAGTCCTTGTAAGCTAGCAACATAGAGACTGTGTTTCTCATGACATAGCATTCAGTGGCTCTTTAGTAACACTATTTACTTCATCAGTAGTTCACAATAATCATCACCTATCACATAAATACCATTCATATTTTAAGAGCCTGTATGTATATTAGCTCTCATTTAACAACCACAAGCCCTATGAGAAAGGTAGTGTTATACATGGGGAAATTTTGCTAGGAAAAGCTAAGCAACTGACCCTAAATTCACAGCTAAACCAGAAGGGTTAGAACCCATGCTATAATTCCAAAATCCTACACCTATTCCTCCTTTCTTCATAAAGCAGAATGAGGAAGATATATGTCCATAAATAAGGTAAGGCATTCTAAATCTAAATATAAAATTGTATTATTTTTATTGGGATTTGTTTTATATCTCTGCTGCCTTTACTATCAGGACGGGTGTTCTCATTCTTAAGGATTCAAGGTGAGCTTTGCATCTATAACCTACAACATTAAAAGGGTGAGAGTAATAAGAGCACAAAGCTAGATGCAAGAGGACTCACCCAACACTCAAGTATAACTTGGATGACAGTGTCCTTGGGTACTCTCCTACGTGCTTCAGCACTTTCCTTCTTCCTTTTACCAGCTCTTATACCCCTGGCACTCAGGAGCCAGGAACACAATGGGAAAAATGGTTGGTTATAAACTTTTTCCTCCTAACAACCTTGGTCTGGGAAAATCTATAATGAATAATACTTCCAGTCCCAAAACAATTCATTTTAAACACTATTTTTATTACTACAGCAAATATTTCTAGCCACTTTGTAAGTTTTATTCACTTTAATGTATTTAAAATGTCCAGCTATATGGTGTTTTGTTGTACAAATAATGTTGGTTTCTTTAAAAAACTGGATAATACAGCAAATCAGAAAAAAAAGTGATGAACAGTCTGCCATCATCTCCCAATTTACCACCACAGCTTTCAGGTTTTTTCTAAGTATAGATTTTTAAAAATCACTTTAATCATACTGTGAATACAATTTACGATCTCTCTTATAAGTGCCAGAGTTTATTTTCAAGAGCACTTTTCCATATTTATCCTCAGCAGTAATTCTAAAGAATGTTTAAAAGTACTACATGAATATTCAATACCAATCATCACTGAATTGTTTCCCCTAAAAAAGAACAAAAAGGTTTCTAATATTTTTGGTATTGAGTAAACTAGCAATGGGTAAGTTAATTGTGCAAAAATCTTTCATATCTAAGACTGCTTCCTCAGAGCTGATTCTCAGAAGCAGATTTGATGGATCAGAGAATAAAATGATGCTGAGGGCCATGATCAAGGTGATAACAAAATATTTCAGATATACAAAAAATTCAGAGAATGGTAGGACACAGACCCATGCACTTACCAACAGGGTAAAATTTGCTGCTAGAAATGAAAAACCCAGCAGCAAAGGCAGAAGTACAGCAGGAACTTCATGACTGGACAAGCAGCAGCAATACTTAACCCAGAAGAGCCTAGAAACTTTCTGATTAAATCTCCAAGCAGGAAGAGTAGTCTCACTACCTCCCTTTCACTAACACTTCCCTAGGTTTTCATTAGCACATACAGCAGAATTTCAAAAGGTCAGCATTGGCTGCCTGCTTATGACTGAATTTAAATGATCTTCATTTTAGTGAGGCCCTTTCTGCACATATAAACTGGGGGCGAGGGGGGAGTATTCAATTAGAAAATGTGACCTGTAGAAATTTGGAGAAGGTTGTGGTTAACAAATGCCATGAAATATGCTTATTTCAAATTAATCAGTTTTTCAGAAAATACCATATACCAAAGAAGATTGTTTCAATTTTCATTCTATTTTTTTCTCCCTCTCTAACATCTAGGGTTCATAACGATTTGGTAAACATAAGCACATGTAAGAAAAAAGTATCCTGTAATGATGTGAAAATAAGTAGAATATAATCAGCAATGCTAGTAACAGTAAAAATTGTTTCTCTCCTGACTACACTGAAAGATATAAAGAAATATCACAAAAAGGCAAAAAGCATAAATGAAAATTAAATTTCTGCTTAATTATCCTTTTGCAGAGAAAAAGATACTTTATTTATGTGGAAGGCAATATCATCTTTTAATAGCTATGGGACACATTACTATTATCCTGCTGCTTCTCGGCTGGAGAAATAGGATTAGTGGCCTAAGAGGGAAGAACTTAAACTGATTAGTCAAGTAGGCAGTCCTAGGGCAAGTATGACTGAAAAAGGAACAGCCCAGCCTTCAGGAAGCCAGTGTCCTGCAGAGGAAGAAATCTGAGCCACACTGTCTAAGATTTTAGATTGCAATTTATAGGAAAAAGGTTAATTTTTTATCTTCAAAATAGATTTCAAATTTCAAGGGTCAGATTTACAATGGCTCAAAATACAGCTAATATCCCACAAAACTATTTCAGAATGGTCAGCATTCATCCATTGACAAAACCAACAATACTTATAAAGTGACTACCATATTAGGAGTGTGTATACAGCAGTGGAGGGCCGGAAGCCTGCCTGTGGGAAGCTCTGATGATATAATTTATTATTACGCTTAATAAGAACCCTAACAGTATGAGAATCATAACAAAAATAATTGAATTTCTCAATCTTGATCTCTGGTATGTTCAATTGGAATTATCATAAGAGATCACTGCAACAGACCCAAACCTTCATTTTGCAAAACCTCTGGTCTCCAGAGATAAATATGGACTAACTCAAGAACACAAGTTAATCAGAGATAGCATTCATGTCTATAATCCCAGCCAAGAGTACTTTTGACAAAACAGATGACATAAATTTTTTTGAAGGAATCTGATGACTGAAGGGGCCTCAGTCTATTTGACATTCTGGCTTTCTAACTCAGGACAAAGAAAAGGCAATTCTAGAAGCTGTGAAGGCTTCCATTGTTTAAAAGAAAAAAAAATAGTTCCCAGTGACTAAGGATGCTTACAGGGCTGAAGTACAATCTAGCATCTGTTTCAAGATTCTGGAAATAGTCCACCAGGGAGGGCTACAAAACTTGAAGCAAGCCACAGGGACCTGCTACTGTCTTCATTCCTTCATTTCCAAATACTTCTCATGTTCCAATCCTATGAGAGAATTCCTCAGTCTTTCATAAAAGGGGCCCACAGTGGGGGTGGCAAATTTCTTTTCTGAGTCTGATGACCTGATTATATCCACTGCACAACAGGAGGGAATACCTGTCACTAAATTCAGCAGACAGCCCAAACAGACGGTCACCAGAAGCAATCAAAAAATTAAAACAAAGATTATGACCAAAGTGAGTCATCAAAAATGGTTAAGCTTCACCAAAATGTGCAGAAAAGATCTGCTTGTACTATACTTAACGAAGAGGATTTCAGATATGAAATCTAGGACACACCCCTTTAACCAGGGAACTTTATTAGTTTAATGTCATCAGAGCAGCCCTGCTATGGAATAGATCTCTTGAGAGCATGGCACAAACATAAAACTATCTTTTCTGCAACTGGGTGACTGGTTGACAATGAACAATAATCTTGGAGTAAAAATGTCTAATGAGATACTAAAAACAGATCACTAAAGGGCCACACATAAGCAATTCTCCTGAAATATGAGTAGCTGGATAAAACTATTTCATTTGAGAGAGAAAGATAAGAGCACCTTTCATAGAACATAGAACCCCTAAAACAATACAACTTAAGAAAAACACAAATTAGGACCCTCTTTTCTTTCCACTTTATTTAATCTGGAGCTGTCCATGGAATTTCACCACTTTGGCTACCTAGACAATTCTGAGGCAGATCTCCTGGGATCTGCAGAGCCCACACACTACTCTGAAGAGTACATCTCATCCTGTGCATGGGTCTCCAGGCCTCAGGCAGGTATTAAGGAGTTCCCCAAAAGAAGCAGTGGGAAATAAATAATAAGGCATTTCCAGGATCCTCTAGCTCACTCTGAGTTCTGTCACCCTGACAGACTATTTCCAGAATCTTGAAATAGCTTCTCAACTGTGGGATCTCGCTTCAGCCCTGTACATTCATTCTCCTGACAACTTCCCTGTGGCAGCATCCTTCAGACTAGAATGGGGACGTGACTAGGTAATCCTTCTCTTAGTTTCTCTCTCAGGAATTAAAACTGATACTTACATCTGTTGGCATTTCAACCTGGGGACAGCTATAACATCATCAGGACCTGACACTGTCATTTTAGATTCCAAACAAGAAGATGCAGAGAAAGCCCAACCACTGCCATAAAAAAGGAACAAGACAGAGGGGAGAGATGGGAAAGAAGGGAGAGAGAAGGAGAGAGACTGAACCAGCACCTCAGTCCTGGTGCTGCCAGATACTCCATAGCCCGACACAGCCTGACAGCATTTCCCATCTTGTACCCATAAGCCACCCTGTATATCCTTACATGAATTCTATTTTGATAGCCTAAGCTGGTTTGAACAGGCATTTATTATTTGTAACCCATAAGATACAGTGATAAGTTTAACCATTTAAAAGCTAACATCTAATGACTTATAACCCCAATAGAATAGCTTAATACATGTTTCTTTAGCAGCATGTACTAAAATACATTTGTTTCCAATTCCAAGGTCGATTTTATGGTTCCCCATAGTGCTTTCTAAACCCAACTACACATATGGAAAGAGGTTCAGTAATATTAACACGGATAGTCTCTTGGTCCTAAAGGACAAGTTACAAAATCTAAAATCCTTAGGAAAAAGGCTTCACTTTTCAAATTTTTATATTTGAGAAGTCTCACGGGCTTGAAACACATGCCACAGGAACTGACACCACGGAAAGGAAACACATTCGAGGCTCAGAAGAAGTGGCACCCGAACTGGGCTAGAGCTTAGGTGATACACTGCCTCTTACCACTGCTACCACTGTCCTACTAGCTGGCACGCACCCATGGCCTGAGAAAACTAAAATCCAAACTGTGCTGACAATGAATGTGGTTGTGTTCATTCGAGCCTCTGTCCACTCAGTACTCACATCCACCACCCACCAGGCTCAGTACCATGGAGCGAGGCATACAGAAGTAATTAGGACAGACCTCGGCCACTCACAGTTCCTTCCACTGAGCATGCACACTCTGCTAAGAGACATGAAACTCATACACAATCACACTGTCCTGCAGCCTATGATGGAGTGAGGAGAGAAACACCACAGAAGGCAGGACTGCGTGACGGAAAGCAAGCTCTCAGTTCCATCACTAGGAGGAGGGATGGAGAGAGGGAGGGAACAAGAACAAAGAGCCTCAGGTCTCTCTACCAACTTACTTATGGACCTTTATTTAACCCTAGTGACTACCAAAGAGCAGGCTACAAACAAATGCTCAGACTTCCAAAGATGGAAAATAACAGTTTTAAATGCCTTCATTTCATATTTGTCTTAGGAAAGGGGGAAAGAACTTCACTCCCATAATCAGCCCCTCTTCTTTATTCTAAAGGACGCTTTCCACCTGGCCAGGCCTCAGGCTGGACCGACCGACCACCTCACTGGCCACCCAGACCACTGCTTGGGCTTGCCTCTCTTAGCCCTTCCTCTCGGATCACAAGTGAATGTTACCTACAGGCAACCAAGTTCCTTCTCCAGGACCACTTTAATGTGTGAAAAGCCAGTCCCCAAAGAAAAAAGACAAGAGAAAAAGAAAAGGGCTATTAGCACAATTTACCC
This sequence comes from Heterocephalus glaber, assembly GCF_053883595.1. NCBI lineage: Eukaryota > Metazoa > Chordata > Mammalia > Rodentia > Bathyergidae > Heterocephalus > Heterocephalus glaber. The sequence continues at coordinate 14,348,142 of NW_028258173.1, read as the reverse complement.
CCTCACTGCGTAACCACGCTGGCCTGTAAGCAGACTCCTGCCAGCACCTGAAAGGCCATAGCTCTGAGGACACTGGCTGGCGCTTTAGTTACAATATCTTGTTTCACTGCCCACAGGGTGCTCAGCCACCCACTCTCCTTCCCCACACCTACCTACTGGCCCCTAGGATGGATTTTTTTTTTAACCTTTGTAACTAAAGAACCTGATGTGGCCATGTGATAAGAGAACTGTGGCCTAAAAACCCCAAGTTTCCAATTCCAGCATCCATGGCTCAATTTCATCTTTCACACACAGAAGACATTAACAAAGTCCCTAAAAATAAGAGGCGCGGGAGGCAGCCAAAGAGATACCTAACACTCAATCAAAGCTGCAAGTGAGGAGACCATGAGCAGTTTTGAGGAACCTGGCCAAGTGTTTTCCTGTTGGAGGTATGAGTTTAGAATCTGTGCACAGTCAGCAGCCTGAAGAAGGTAAGAGAACATGAAAAGTGGACAACTGGGAGGTCCTGGAGAGCCCTCTCTGCTCTGCCAGAGTCTATGATGTATGCAAACTCTTCACAGCCAAACTGCCCAAAGGGATGTTTTATTTCTCCCACTCATCAGGCTAGAGGAAAAATTAAAAGCCAGAAGGAACCAGGAAACGAACCATGACAACTTCTTTGCAAACCACTGCAGAATAGCTCCGTATTCTCCCAAGACAAGTCGTGCAAAGTGGTTTTCCATCTTCTTCCTAAGAAGTCTGCAGCCCTATCAAATGCAAGGGGTATTCAACCATGTGAGAGAAAGGCAGAAACCTAGCAGGGAATTTAACTCGACTCTTTTTTAAAATAAAAGTCTGAAGACAAGATGCATTATGTAAAGGTACAATTCCCAATGAGAAATGTAATTGTGTTGTATACCTAAAATGTACCAATAAAAAAATTTAACAAAAAAAAAAGTCTGAAGGCAAAATCTTTATTGCCAACCTATACATGGAAGGCAAAAATAAAATGAAATAGTTTCTTTTTAGTAGATGACTGTCCATTTCAAGTTAGAGGGGCTCAAATTATGAACAACAAGAAGGTAAACTGTTGATTTGATGAACTGTTCCTGAAACAGCAACCTCAACTTGTCAGGTTTTGTTCAGAGTCTGGTAAATTCTGAACACTTTGTAAAGGAAATTGCTGAAGCTCTTAATAACAAAGTCACGTGCCAAAACAGAATGGCTTTCTGAAAATCCTCTACCAAACCCTTGATACATTCTCAGTTAAATGCTACATTAAAAGTTCTCAAAAAGTATCTACTTTGGAGATCTGTAATTCTTAACTATATCGTTTTCTTGCTTTTCAACTAATCTGCTGGCAAAAGCTGAGAGTAATTTTACAACTCCATTATCCTCATACAGATGATTCATTTGGTAGATTATCCTAACTGCCAGCTGCCCTTCCTGAACTCTGTTGTTTAATCTGCTCCTGGGTAATATTCCAACTGCCTGCTGTTACAGGCTAAAGGTATGTGAACCAATTTTAACATGCACAGAAAGAAAATAAGGTAGTAAAGTTGACTATCTTGAACACATTTCTCTAAGACAATGTGAGTTTTGGATTATTCACCCTTTGGGGGAGTTGGTACAACAATTTCACTTTATTAATATGAATTTTAATGTGGTATTGGGGTGTGGCTCTGTAATAGAGCTCTTGCCTAGCAGGCACAGCCCCTGGGTTCCACCCTCAGTACTGGGAAAAAAATATGATGATTCCTCACGATCAGACTATCTTCAACTAAGTTATTATGTACCTGTTTCCCTGGGAGGACCTTTTCACTGATACTGCAAAAAGCAATGGGAGTGAAACAGCAGGAATCAAGACAACAGCAGTACATACCAAAGGGCATTACAGGTTGTTTAACTCTATGAATTATAGGTTTTCTTTTTATGCCAGTTTCATTTCACAGGGTCTTGATGAAGTTTTATGATAAATTAATTCAATGTTAATACTTCTATATTAATACACATAAAGCATTTGGTCACCTTCTAATTATCATTGTTGTCCCAAGATGATCACTTTCTTCTAAGGAACACCATTTTTACTGGAAAGAACTACAAGAAATGTATGGTATTTCAGACTGGGAGATTTGGCAGACATAGTACTTTCTTGAAAATGTATAAAGAATGATTGTCATTTCAGTGAAACTGACAGTATTCATTGCCAATGAAGAAGTTAAGCTTTAAAGTGAAAAACAGAATTTTAGAAAACTTGTTTCTGCCATCAGCCTGACAGCTTCCTAATACTTAAAGGGCTTTTCCTATGAGGTTGATGGTACTATTAACAATTATAATTTTTGATGCTGTATAATGAAATATGTCAACATTGAGAAGATCTGCAAACTAGTGTTTTTCAAACAACCAAAGAATGAGGTTACACAAGCACATAAAAGAGCCACTTAACATGCAAGACAGGCCAGTGGTCCCAGACAGGATTTCTGTCTAGGCTGCAACTACCTTTTAAGAAACTACCATTTACAAACTGTAACTATTAAATAGTATCTCCTATTATCTGAAAAGGTTATTAGAACATTCTTCCTTTTTCTAGTTACATGTCTATACCAGACATAGATTTCAACCAAAATGTATCTAAACAGACTAAAAGTACAATCACTGAGAGCCCAACCACATTTTAAGTCAGATATGAGAGATATAAGATGCCTCCCCTCTTCTAACAAAATTTTTTAATTTAGAAAAAAAGGTCTTTTTTCACAAAAATCAATGTAATTCATGTTAATGTATAAAAGGATTACTATTTTGAGTTAATATGTTTTAAATTCCCTCACTTTAAAATTCATAATATGTAAATATTAGTGGATTAAAATCCATATAAACAGAAGTTCTTTGGAGTCTCCAATAATTTCTTACTATATGAAGGTATCCTAAGACCTCAAAATTTGAAAACCATTACCTTAATCTGTATTTCAAAAATTCAAAAATATCAACTCCATTTATTTAATACATCCGAATAAAAGTGACCTGATATTCATAATAGGACATAATAGGACATAAATATATTCCTAAGAAGCTTGGTTTTTAAAAAATCCATGCTTTGGGGCTGGAGATAAAAGCTCAGTGGCAGAACACTTGCCCAGTATGCATGAGGTCCTGAATGCAATCTCTAGCACACACACACACACACAAATTTTAATACAATAATGACATTCTTTGCTCTGATGACCAGGGAGCACCTCAGTCGCCTCTGTTGGTCTAGTTTATACACTAAAGCCATCTGACCACTTCTTTTCCTGGCACTCATCAGCCATCCATTCACAGTGTAGTGCACCTTGGAGATGCTGCTAGGATTCAGCAGCTCTGTCCTCGTGGACACTATGTTCCAAGGTATGCATCCATCCACCCGCTTGTGTATTCACTCCACAAAATCAATTAACCATTTATTACATGCCAGGTACTGTGTGTGGTCTCCTTCTCAGAATCAAAATGTTGATTTACCTAACTACTTTTTATCAGGGCCTTGAATTCTATTTACAGATACTCAAAATTTTTGTTCAATTCCAAATTTCCTTAAAGGATTTAGGGTGAATTTCCTTCGCCCTAAATCTGAGGACTTTCCTGCCCACAATTTTGTGATAAAAACAAAACTCCATGGTAAGACTGACAGTCAGAAGGACTATGATGCAATCAGCCACCAACCTGACACTTTCTACTCTTCTCCACGGTAAAACACGGCTCCCCACCCAGGAGGTCTGGGAAAGCCAGTCTCTGCCATTAGGAAGGCACCTTGAAACCACTTCTCAGGAGGCTCCAGAAAAATGAAAGCTGCTTTTTTCAGAATGACCTGAGATTGCACGGATTTCCTTATAAAGCAATTAGGCAAGTGATGGCATATATAAACAGTACTCTGCAAATCATTACAGCAAGAGTCCAGAGGAAACTGAAAGATAATTGTCCATTAGTTACACAGGCTGAACATAATGACTGTTTCAGAAATTCAACTTCCTAACAAGGGTTTTTAATTCAATCACAACTGTGAAACATACACAGGCACACACAGGTACGTGCACAAGAACACAGGGAGAGCACCACCACATATAAGAACCGCCTAAAAATCTTGTGTGGGAGGTAAAAGTGCTCCACAGAAATCAATCTCAAATCTGTGAGTTAGATATAATAATTCTGTGATTCCACGCAGTTACTATTTCCAAAGCAAGACACGGTATAAGAGTACCTAAGAAAATCCAGCTATAGAGGTATAGCAAGGCATTTAGTTTACAAAAGGGATAAGAGGAAAATTAGAAAGACAAAAGGGGGCCTTCTCTTACTCCAAGCATATGCAGAGCCATTGCATAAAAGTGGCTTGATTATACTGTACTATTCTCATTATTTCAGTAAAGGTCTGAACACAAAGCACAAGGTGAGATACAAAGTATGCGTGACTTGTGCCAATCAACAGGACTTGTCACTATGGAAGAAAGCAGTGTGACTGTAGTTCTACCACTTACTACCTACGGGATAGTCTTGTTTCTTCAGCTTTAGCTTCCTCATCTGTGAAATGGGACTACCAATACTAACCTCACAGGGATAATTATATAAATCACGCAGCATGGAAACACACTAATATGGTTAACTGTTACTATTGGAAAAACTAAGCCTAGAAAAAAATAAAGACAAGATATAAGGCAAGCCTAGTAACAGCCAGAAAGACTAAGAGAGAGGGATCACTTTGGTCCTAGGTGATCAGGGAAGTTGTCCTAGAAAAATACCACTTTGGAGCAGTTCAAATTCCCTTTTACAAGGCTGACTAGGAAATTTCCATTCATTGATATAGTTCTTGGGCTTCAAGAGCCCATGACAAGTATTTATTGAAGAGTCACTGTGAGGAAACATACTTAGTCAGTGGCTCTTAACCTTTCTTGAGATATGGCCTTCCCTGAGAGTCTAACAAAAGGTTTAAGAACCTTTCTGCAGAAAATGCTGTGGGCAAACTAAATAATAAAAATTAAAATACATAGATAAATAAGTAGGGGAGTGATGGGGTCCAAGAAACCAACGTATAAGCCCTAGGTAAAGACAAACAATGCTAGATATTCTGATGCTATTGATTTTGAAATGAAGGCCAAGGTGGTCAGGCCCAACCTCATGATTCGATGTACAAATATCAAGCTCCTCTTTCATCACAGCTTATCTCAGCAAATGGTACCACCACCCATACTACTATGCAAGCTCAGAACCTAGGACTCATCAAGATATGAGATACACCCTCTCCTTCACCCTCCTCTTCAATTAATCTTTTGTTTCCTGCTATGTAGTACAGGCTGGCCTTGAACTATGTATCCCAGGTTGGCCTTGAACTCAAGGCAATCCTCCTGCCTCAGCCTCCTGAGTGCTGGGATTACAGGTCAGGTGCCACCATGTTCAATTAATCTACTAAGTCCTGTCCATTTTTAAAATATGGTCTCTCACAGACACCTGCGCCCACTGCTCAAGCCATCATCATCCTCTGATAGGACTGCCTCAGTCATGTCCTAACTGATCTTCTCAGTCACACCACTCTCCTAATCTGGTCTCTGCATCATAGGCTGGGAGAATTTCTAAAACTGACTGTGTCATCTCCCCCCATTCCACATACACCTAGGTCTCTTCAACAGCTTTCCATGAACACAAGACAAACAGAGGAAATGTTCTTGTTGAGAGAAGTTATAACATTCTGTAATTAATAACAAATAACGCTGTGGCCCTGAAACAGGTAATGGGGAGAAAAACATGATGTGGGGAAAACATGGCAGAAAAAAGATGGATTAAGTACCAAAATATCAGCAGCCCTGTGTATATTTCCAGTTGCTTAGGAAACAAGGTTTGTATTTACAACACACATAACCAATGTTCAGCACAATAAAACACAAAATATTTTCACACTCTTTCCCCCCTCAAATTTTGGAAATCAAAAGTAAAAAAATTATTCATATCCCCAACACCCAAAAGTATCTATTTAATATCACATTTGCACTTTAAAAAATTATATTATTTTCAAGAACTTATGCAACGTAGAGTAGAAAGACAAATGAAATATAAATCAATAGAAATATCAATATACAGAAATAATATTAACCTTAGGCAAAAACCATTCTAGGCATCTTCCTACAAATATGGAGAGATGGTTACACAGGTAGACAAAAGTACTTTTACGAAAATGGGTTATATTCTACATGTTATTCTCATTTTTAATACACTGAATTTAAATTAAGAAGTTTTGGAGCTGGGGATATAATTCAGGCATCAAACACTTGCCTACATGTTCAAGGTCGAGTTCAATCACCAGGAACTGCCACAAAAGGTGAGGAGAGGTCTTTTTAATGACATTCTTCGTTTTTTTAAAAATTCTTTTATTGGTACATTTTAAGTATACAATAGGTTTACATTTATCATTGGGTTCTTGTACCTGTACATGATGTATCTTGGTTCTTATTTTTTCCCCCTTACCTGTGCACCCTTCACCCCCTCCACCCTTCCCTATTTACATAGATTTTGTCTCCAATTTTTTTTTCTTACATTCTTCAGTTTTAGGCAGAGCTGGTTGACTATTTTGAGATATGGATACAAATATTCTAATCGTTCCTCTAATTTTTCTTCTCTGCTTCCAGACTTTTTCTCAGTTACATTATTTTTAAAGTATCTAGGTTTATAAATTACACATTATGCCTGGTTCCCATGTTGTCTGGAATTACTTTTACCTGGAAGTGAGTAGGTTGGGACACTCACCCTGTCTCCTCCCACAGCATCTCCATTTCTAAAGTCCCTATTTTGATTCAGCTTTAAATTAGGTAGATTTCAACACTCCCCTCAAAGCAGGAATAACAACTGATTCAGTCACTGGTACCTCCTTAGTGTCTGTGTATAGCAGGTGCTCCAAATCTGGCTCAATTTATACCAGCACAAGTGTCAGAATAGCTTGTAACTTTTTAACCGCACAGAGGACATCTGTGGCTCCTATAAGATAATCCAAAATCTTGAATTCCTTGAAAAGGGCTATAAGAAAATAACTCAACAGAAGTCTTCAACATAATTTTATAAGCTACCTTCCTGCTTGATATTTTTTCCTTGAAAAATTGCAAATACCTGCATAGTGACTTTTTAAGGATAAATATTTAGGACAACATGTAATAAAAAATTTTATGAACATAAAAGAAAGAAAAACTATTCAGAAGATAACCAATTCAAGTTCAATTTCCAACTCTTAAGCTGCTATCACACTATGCCAGACTGATACTGGTATGGTCAAGTACACAGTTAATTATTTGTGACTGATTACCACTTATAACTTATCAAAACAATTCCTTACTTATGACTACTCTTCAATAATTCAAAACTGTAGGATTGTTTACAAAATGTTTTCTTCCCTTCAGCAAACTTCTTTTAAGGTTGAGACACTCAAAATGGACAAGTACCCACAATATAAGGTACATCTCCCTAGAATCAAATCCAATAATTACAGGAACACACTTCAGAACAATATGCCTCTAATTCTGTGCCTCCAAAAGGATACTTTATAACAAACAAGAAGATATTAATTTTCTATCTTAATATACATCTGAATTTTCATTTTAGAAATGAAAAGCAGGAAGGGAAATCTTAGCATGCTTTGATGTAATGGTACTGAATTTGAGGCGCTTAACTAATATTTATTGTCTGTGAGGCTTGCTATATGCCAAAACATCTACATTAAAAACTACAAAGCTAGTAGCTAAGCATAGAGATTGTGACCAGCCAAAAATTAACATTTAGCATGGCATCAGTAAGTTTCTTTTAAGTTCCACCCTCCCTGCCACAAACACATACAAAAGAGTAGAAAGTATTCTAACATTCATGTAAGTGATTTCTCAGGGCTATAATAACTTATCTTTACTGCTTGCATGTATATAGGATACAAGAACTCCACACCCCTGAGCACCTCTGATTGTGCAGAATTCTACTGCCTCCAGGATTCCCTGACTCGTGTACTTGCCCCCTCTAACAAACACTCACTGTCAAGTTCCTCCTTTGCCCTCCAAGACTTCAGCTGGCTCTCCTATCTTAACTGCCAAGCAATTTTAGCAAAATTATTGCTTGTGACCAGGTAGTTGGTACATCAATGATGAATATAAACAACTTCTAAATAAAGAATTTCTGAGGCATCCAAATTCACATAACCCTTTCTGGCCTAGAACACACACAACACCCAATTCTGACATTTTTCTTCACTCTCCACACAGTGTTTTTAATACCCTAATATTTTTTCTATCATTTTTCCCTGAAATTCTCATCTTAAACTAAGCAGCCATGGTCACACTTATGCCACATTAATCTTTTAAAAAAACATCATTGTTTGCACAGCAGAATCACCAAGTCCCTGCTGACCTTTTCTGCTATGAGAGCTTCCTGAACATTTGAAACCTAAACCAAACTGGAACCACATTGCAATAAACTTTTTTTAAAAAATTGTCAGTTCTGATACCAGCATTCCCCAGTCCCCTGCCAGAGCCAATTCACGCAGCAAAACCTTGTTCCCTGAGCCCTTGGTAATTATTTTCCATTACTGAGATTATTTTTAAGCAAAAGTCCAATGTGCTTGACTAAGCAATTGATTGAAACAAACATTTTATGATGTGTAGCTTGTTTGTAAGGTTTAAATGCCTTCTTTATCTATTCTCCATAAGAGCTTAATGCAATACAGAAATGAGGTGAAGACCATGGTTAACGCAGAACTAATCCACATCATTTGTACTCAAAAATGATATATTAAGCACAGCATTATTAAAATGCAGGTCAAATGGTAAGGCTTACACTTTCTAGCACATTTAATAAAAGTTATAACATAGACCTTTAACTTTCAGCTCTATTATATAATTGTACAAAAAGCATTTGAAAAGTGAATCAAAGCTGATTAAGCTTGCATTCATATAATTGGCAGATTTCAAGGTGGGTTCATAATATTGAATTTTTTATTTATTTTTAGCTCTTTTCATAAAACATTTTGGTCCTTGTTAGTGACCTTCAGAGGCTAGCTGCCACTCTCTGCTCAGCAACTAGAAGAAATCAGATAGGGTTTGGGGTTAACATAGCAAAAGGAAACTGCTTCTATTTAAAGGTCTTTGGGGAAGAGAAAGGGAGCCAAGGAAAAGCAACAAATTCTGGAGTTTACAGTTCTCTAAATGTACTCTAGAACAGCTGTTATATTTCTTGCTTTTTAAGTTCCCCTCAAGTAGTAACGACAAAACAATACTAAGAACCTAAAACGACCAAGATAATAGAAACGACTTACTTTACAGGAATGATTTTTCAATAGTTCTAGGAAAACTGTAGGAGTGATGTAAAAAAAAGTTTTTAGCATACACTAAAATTAAACTTCAGTTAGCTTCAAAGTGGTTCGAGGGTGAAAAAGGGCCTTGAGTTAATGAGCAGCATCTTATTGCAAGTGGAAGCTAATGAAGTTTGGAATTTTACAAAAGAATGCATCTTCCCTTTGAGCCACTCTGTTTTCAGAAGGCCTAATTGAAAAAAATTAAATTCTAGCACAAATAAACAGCAGAACCACAGTGCTGGCTCCCTGTCGTAGTGTTGTAAGCAGTAGGTGCTGGAAACTTTATACACTCTGGAAGGTTAGAACCCCAGCTATGACAGAATTGCCAGTCAGCACAAAGACCAGCCATGGCCTCAGATACAGGAACACCCAGTTTAAAAACTGCTAGTCCATTCCTTCCACAGCACAAGATTCCAAGCTATCAGATTCAAAGTTACCATCCACTCTTTAACCTGTCTTGTTCCTAAACACACACCCAAATGCTCTTCAATAAATGTCCAAGGAATTCCAGCAAGATAGACAAAGCCTGGCTTAGCACTACAATGAGCATTATACAGAGGAAAATATAAACAAGAAAAATAGTGAAGACTAATGAGCCCAGTCCTAATGATTACAAGTACTGTACATTCCTATCATTTTTTTCTATTACCTTGAGATCAGGAAATGCACTTCCAAATGGAGCAATACAACAGCCTGTTGAATTTTGTTTCTATCTATAAAAATTACTTACCATAAATAGTTGTCAGTGTCTCTGAAAAACAGCTGTATGAAACTTCTGCCAGGAAGAGCCAATTAAAATTGCAAAAACATCTTATTTGTAGCTTATAGTCCTATTCCACAAAATGTGCTCTTTTCCCTCTCCCCTCCCTCTGTGTCCTTCTCAAACACAATCAAAACACAGACACAGCTGCAGAATCTTGGTTCGTGTGGATTTTAAAATTCAGCCTACAAGACAGCTTTGAGCAACAACCCAAAAAAACTGATATGCTTAAAATTAGTGGGGGAAATAGTATGCTTTTTGCATACCAAATTTGCTTTATTGAACAGCTGCATAATGAAAACAATGCTGGAAGTCAGAAGAACTAATGCAATGAAAATACACAGCCTTCACAGCCGCTCCCTGTGCCAGCCTTGCTCATCACTTCTCGACAATAAGCATTTAGTAAACCAGCATTAGGTGCTTATGCTAATAGTCACAGTGTGTTCCACAGCCAAAGTGGTTTTTTTTCCCCTCACTATAAGTCAAAACAGGCAGTTCTGAAAATTGGACTGAAGCTTTCCTTCTAGAGCCAGGCAGAAATGAACAGTGACAAGCTTGGTCAGTGACCAAAGGAAGCCAATGGTTTCGTGATTGCAGCTGAGACATGGCAGCCTCCAGAACGGTGTAAAATTCAAACACTCATGGAACAGGGGAAAGGTGAAGTGTGAGCCAGGTTAAAAGAAGTACCCAAGAGGATTTTCAAACACCTTAGGACACCACTGAGGAAGAAGTACATAGCCTGCTGGAGGAATTCCTAGGGTTAAAACCACCTTTCTAAGAATAATCAGCCACTACTTAATTGAGAATTTAAGGGGAAAAGAGAGATTCTCCCATTTAAAGGATAAATATATACTAAAATTAAATCTCTATGAGAAGGAAAAGAAAAATCTTTCTTTTAAAAACGTACAAAATGATTAATCACCATGGGCTAAAGTGTCAGCATTTAAATTTTCTTTAAGAATTCCACTGAGGGTGGGGATTTACCTCAGTAGTTCTGCCGCCTGCCTCGAAAGCGCAAGGCCCTGAGTTCGACCCCAGGTACCAAAAAAAAAAAGAATTCCACTGAATCAAGCTCTTTTTAACACACTTAAATAAAGTCAAAATGCCAGTGCCAATTTGTATGGGTTTTTCCTTAAAACAAAACAAAAAAAAATGTGCCTCAAACCCCATTAACCCAGACACCTTCTCCAGAAAATCCCATTATTCAGACAAGACCACTTCATCCTTGATCTGTTCACCAGAAAGCACTCTGATAATTCATGCTATCCCAGAAACACAGGTTAAGGCTTGAATGCTTTTAGAAACACAAAACATTTAACCATTTAGAAGAATTTATTTCAACTTTTTACAGAGTTATTTTCATTTGTTATAGTTGGCTACATTTTATATTAGGCAGAGCTAAACATTTCTAATTTGTAGGGCAGACTTCACTGAGGTAGACTGCCCACCGCCACGCTGTTTTCTCCGGGAGAACTACGTCCTGTACAGCACCCGGGACGGAAGTCATTAGTCCTAAACAGCCCTAAACACGGAAGATTAAACCTCTTGTAAAAGCATAAGATTCTCAAACCACAAATAAATCTCTTAAAGATACCAAGAACCTGTTTTAGACCTCACGAAACTGGAAGAATGGTCCTCGTTTGGCTTTAGATGCTAATAACGCCTTCCCCACCATTTCCCCTGGGCACTCCACCAGCTCCTACAGCAGAGGTCTGAAACTAACAAATCAGATGTCAGGGCTACGATGAGTACGGTGCAGTGATAAGAATGTGTGCCCAGCATGCACAAGGGTGTGGTTTCAATTTCCAGTACCGAAAACAAAAAAAGCAAGCCCTGGGTATCACCAAAATTACCACAGTCTTTTCCAAGAGGTATTACATTTAGACATTCTGTTACAAATGAGGCAAAAGTTGCTTTCTTTTGCCTTGCTATATTGCGGACAAAAATAAAAATTGACTTCCTACCATAAGATTCAAAAGTAAAACACTGGTCAAACTTTCAACAGTAAAAGAAAAAAAATAAATTATAAAAATAAATTCCATACAAGACAGAAATTACGCATAGTTTATATTATCTTTAAGACCATTTCCATAAAGCTCAGGCTATAACTAAAAACTTGTGCTAATAGAAACAAAGATAAGACAGATGCAGCAGAGACAAGAACATCATGTTCAAATATCCTCATTGTTCTTGCATGATCAACCCTTTCCTCCTGCACCTGCCCCTCAGGTCAGCTGGCTGGTCCCAGAAAACAGACTGCAGGCAGAAGTTTGATCTGTGAAATGAAGGATTAAGAGACCATGATCAACCCTCAGTCTAGTCTCTCACTCTAGAAATATTTGGCCTCAGGCTCTAGATGCCAAGATCCTACAAGTTTTTGTGGAGAAGAAGCCCACACCAACTTTCAAGGTACATGAACGTCAAGGGAGAAGTAATCCACAGTTAAGCCTCTGAAATTTGGGGATTCATTTGTTCCTATGGTACATAACTTTGCCAGTCCCAAATAACACAACAAAAGTGTAAAAATATGCAAGTCATAAAGCAGCATTAATCACATAGCAGGGCAAAACAGATGCATATCAAAGTTTTCAGAGGTTAAAGAGGGGCGTGCAAAAGGCCCTATTTATACCTAAGTATGACATTAAGGCCAAGGAAGAAATTGCAAGAACAGAAAGTTCGGGATAGAGTCTTTAAACACAAACTACCAAGACTAGATCATCAGAAGACAGAGCTATGACAGCCAGATTCAAGCCCCCTTCCCTGATGACCTGAATCCAAGAAGCAAGGAGCTAAGACTTCAAATTAGTCTTTCTGACATCCCATGTCTATACATCACCCCAAAAGCACTAAGTAAAACTTAGGGCTACCAGCATCATTTTAGACACACCCCTTTCTTAATTTATGGAGTTGTTTCAGAGATTAAAAGTATAGTTTATATCTAGATGTCCCCCCTCATACCTTCAGAGGCAGAGCTTTTGAAAGCTGACTGAATCATTGGGCGGTACAGCTGACTTGCTATTGGGAGGTGGGGTCTGGCCAGAAGAGGCGTGTTATTGACAGGGAGACCTGGAAGGGTCCATCTTCCTCCCTGGCTCATCCCTTGTGCTCTGCTTTTCCTCTGCCATGCCCCTCAGCCTGGCTGTTTCTGTTGTGGGAGTCAGCCAATCATAGACTACAAATGTAAGCAGAAGTAAACCTCTCCTTCAAGTTGTAAGTATTTTGGGGTATTCATTGCAACAGGGAGAAAGTGACTAAGACAATGGGGCAGTTAGTAATACAGATAAAAGTCTTACTAAAAGAGAACAGAAATAAACGCTCTAGCCAAGAGCATAAAGAATGAAAGCAAAGCCAGGCAGTTACCTTCTTCATTCCTACCAGGATGCCCAGAGTAGGCACCCACTGGTCCTATGACTACAGACCTCATCCAAACTCATAGACAGGTAAGTCCAAAACTGTTTCCCTGTTGCTATTTTAAAGTCCTCCTTACTTCATAACATTCTATAATCTAATTAATATCAAAGGAATATGGCCCTCCAAATACCTCTTTTGCCTACAATCATCCTCCTAACAAAATACTTGAAAATGGAGTTGAATCTCTAATACCATATTCTAGTTTAATGAAATCTCTCTCAAACAGTGACAGATGCTTACATGGCTAGTGTTTTATCTGTTTTATCTCTTCTGATGGGATGAATAGGTAGTACAACTGCACAACTCTACACAAAATTAAGAAATCCTTTTACAGATAGATACAAATGTCCTGATTGAGCAAATAAAAGAAGATGGACAGTGGCTGTTTCAGTACCTCCCTAGGTCACGCACAAATTGATTATGAGAAAATATTTTCCCAGCTGTTTCCTTCTGTACTGAAAGCTAAGAGACAGAGAGAAAGATTCACAAAGATCAGGGGGTGAGGATTGAGTGCTAAATGCATGGAAAAAGAAAGAAGAAAAGAAAACTCAATTTTATCCCTTTCTAAAGAGAAAAAACAGGACATCAATTGCTAGCTGAAAAGAAATGTTTCTAGGGAGCCAGGACCTCAAAGCCAACATAGAAAAGAAGAACTCTCCTGATGAACATGATGGGTTTAGTTGAACAATTCTCGGTTAGTGTCCAGAGAATTACTGCTCAGGTACTTGCTGTCTCCAGTTCGTTTTACTCTGTGACCAGGTACACTAAAGCTCCAACCCCAACAGGTCATCAGAACAGCTCCTATCTCCAAACCTCACCCCACCTAAAACACTAGGCACTTGCTGCTTAAATTGCTCTCCTCTCCTGGCTTTCTCAAAGCCGCACTTCTACCCTCTCATTGGCAGCTTCTTTTCATCTACACTGCCCACAAATGCGCATGCTTCTACTCTGCTGACTGCACCAGCCCTCTCACCATTTCCCTTTGGGCCCCCTCCCCAGACACTCTCATCTTTGCCCTTCATTCAAGGCAGTCTGTATGTAGATGATTCTCACATTTGACCCCCTGCCTCATTATCCCCCTCAGTTCCAGCACCTAAATCCAGTTGACTTCCCCCCTTTCCTTTCCAAGAGCTCTAAAGTATCTCTCATTCAACAGGTTTTCAAAGCCATGCTAGTATGCTATACAATAATAGCTATCACCACAGTCCTAACCTTTGATGCCAATGCCTCCCTCCCATTGTCAATTCATCCCCACATCCCGCTGATTTCACTCCGAAATAGGTCAGTAAACATTTCTCCAGCAACTGACTCCTACTTTCAATCTCTAGAGCACACAATGCTCCCTCTTTTAAGTCCTTTGCACTCGCTGGCTGCTTTACCCAGATGGTTGTTCCTTCCTTTTTTCTTCAACTAGTTAACTGTCATTCTTTAGAACTCATTCAAATGCTATTTCCTTAGGTGAGATTTTCCTGATGCTCAGATTCAGTTATACACTATCAGTGTCCAAGGCCCCCTTCCCTTAGGACTCCTTAAGTAATTTTTAGTTATTTGCCAACATAATTATTAGATGAGTGGCTGGGTCCATTACAGCAGAGACAGTTCCAACCATGCTTATTCATATCTTCAGCATCAGAAACAAAGCCCCACAGATACAGCAATATTAAAAAAAAACTCCAAGTCAAAAATGTTAGACTTCATTCTATAAAATAATGCTCCTCCAAACTTGTCATATTAATAATCAAAGTTAACTACTTCAAATTTCAATAAATGAATAATAGCACTAAGGATCAAGCAGAAAGGACAAGTTGAAATAAAGAATATAAATCATATGGATAAAGGAGACATGTAACAAATTTACAGGGCTGATTTTAGCTATCTGGCAATTACAGAAGTAGATGATAGAAACAGCTAGGAACATTCATAAAGGAATTGATTGTCAAAAACAAAGGTACTGTGTGACAGCACTTTCAGCAAATCTCCCCTGTATCAAGCTTTAGAATACCAAAAATTTACAGGGCCGGGGATTTAGCTCAGTGGTTCCGGTGCCTGCCGCGGAAGCGCAAGGTCCTGAGTTCAATCCCCAGTACCAAAAATACCCCCAAAAAACCAGAATTTACAAATACTGATAAATAAAAGCTCTAAATAAACATCAAAATATGAATCTGGTGCTCATGTGAGATGCAAGTACACACCATCCATTCTAAAACAAGCTGAATCTGTAATAGCCAGACTGTACCCTATTGGGCTTAAATTCACTGGAATCAGTCTCCGCAGTTCAAAAAGGAAAGGCAGAGTAGACAAACAGCAAGCATGCAATATACAGTTGATTCTATGAGTTAACAACACCTTTCAACCTCAGACAGAACTGAGAAAAGAGGATGCTCCTAGAAAGAAGTGCTAGAATTGAATTAACCTTTGATTAAATGTAAACCCATTTCACGTATCTTTGAAACCTTCATCTGCTGTTTGCCAGGCTTGACTGCACTTGTTTTATAACATCGTCATATACTAAGATATATAACACAGGAAATTAAAAACATGTTCTGACAGAAAGATTTTCTGTTTTATTATGAGTGAGGGGAGGGGAAAGCATGTTAGGTCTAAGTAAAGATTAATTTGCCCTTTAAAATGTATAAAAATACATGAATAATTTATCTTTAAAAACTTTTATAAAATGTCAGAAAAATCCATATGAGAAGAAAACAAATTGATAATCAAGATCTACCTTCAAATACTAAACCAGTCACTTAGCTGTAATTTAGCTAACACTTAACCTCTCTAAACCACATCCATAAACTAACCCATCCTCAATTGATTGTGAAATTAAATGAGAAAAGAAAGTCTACATAAAGTGCTTAACACTAAGCATACACAAAAGGGGTTCTTAACAAATGTTAGGTACTCTGATAATTCCCCATAACTAGCATGGTACCTGGTGGTTAATACATACTGAATAAATAATTATTAAGTGTACCGATGCATGGTAACCAGCCGCAGAAAGAGGTCTTGAGGGCCTTAACATCAACCACAAAATCTAAAACTTCATATGAAAGGCCACCTTTAAAAGAGGGAAAAGAGGAAAGACATGGGAGACAGGGATGGAAATCATTTTAAAGGTCAGATTTGCACAAATAGGATTTGTACATGCAAAAGCATGCAGTCCTATAAACTCAAAGTAATCCTAGGGCTCTCCAGCTAGCTCAAAGGATTGTAAACAAGCTTTCAATAAATCACAACTAGCCACCCCTTAGGGCTTTTATCCTCCGGGCACTCAGATCTAGGAACGGTTGCATCCTGTCTTGTTGCTTCCAACATGCCTTCGTCTCCCATGCATTTGTTTTACCCCACCACCATCAAGCATCACTGTGGTAAGGTAAGCATCATTATTATTTCACCCTTCTTGATGGTTCTTATGACATCAAACACAAAGGTATACTCCTAGAATTTATTTTGTTATTTCCTATCCAGATGATTACTAAGGCAGGAGATGCTAGAACAATTACTTGGGTCACAGAACTCTGCAAAAGACCACAAAACCAATATGCGATTCAAACACTGGATTTCAACCACAAGGAGGTTCACACAAATTGGACAGTAATAAATATTGGCTTGAGTCCAACAGAAATTGAAAAATTTTTAACGTTTTACATGCTGCTCATAAAGAAACATAACATCTAGAGATGAACAGGACGTAGCTTTTAAAATTTGTCTTCATCCTAAAAGAACTACATTGTGGCTCAAGGCCAATACACAACAATCAATGGTTGATTTTACACAAAAATTTCAATATTTCAATGAAAAATTTTCACTACCATAGATTATTTTTTCCAAGATATTGCATTCCTATGGAAGAAGTAAAAGAAGGGGAGGAGGTGAGTACATTATAAAAACACTGAATAGCAGGATAATTTAGAGCTTTCAAAGATCTTCTTTATCTTCAGAGTAGATCAGTAGCCAGGAAAGGACTTGGAAAGTATATACCTAGAAATAACAATTCAATTTTATCTCCCATGTCAATTCCTATCAACAGATACAGAATAGGTCCTTCAAGTCTTGAGCTAAGGAGGATTCTGTTTTTGAACAAGGACCATGATTAGCATTATCTGCCATAGGTACTGGCAAGAACATCACGTATTTGTTACCTTAAATTGATTCCAACCTCCCTATAACAACGATAAGGACAGAGGCCTAAGCTGGATCCAAACCAATATTACCTAATTCCCAGTCTAGAACTCATTTATTACATTAGAAAAATCTTAATTTTTTTATACAGTACATTAACTTAGGCATATTGACACATTTCCTCATAAAAACAATCTTTAAAGCTCTGTACAGCCAGTGCAGACTTTATTTAACTGTATTTTTGAATTACCTGGTATAAAGAGGCCACTAATTCTTAGGAAAATCCTGCTCTGCCATATCAATAGCTGGTGGATTGTTCTGTATACAACAATTTCAGGAGTTGCTTACCATCTCCTTCTTCAAACAAACACACCCACTTCACCTCTTGTGTGCTTATTCTCTTTGTCCCCAGATATTCCAATGCACAAAAATAACTTTAAAACCTTATTTTGATCTTATGTTGAACCTTAAAAGACCAGAATAAAAAAGAGTGGGTATAGTGGGTGAGGTTTGGACAAGTAAATGGCTGTATTACAATATGATTAGCAATTTTTTCCACCATCCCAACAGACAGACACACACCCACACACATCAATACACCTCTTATCCTCTTGGTAAAAACTAAATTTGTAGAAGTCAAATGAATATATTTAGAAAGACCTCTGACAATCTAGTTTTCCATTAAATAGTATACAATAGATGTTTCCATGTTGCATATTATGTATTGCCAAATTTAATATATGCCAATTTACGTGAACTGCTCTGGACAGATAGTGCTTGGGACACTATTTGATGAAAAATGCTCCACTGGTGTTCTTACCACATTAATCACAGACATATACAGACAGGTTGGGTTATAAAGGCATCTTTAAAATTATATGACCTGGGTCTGATCAATTGAATCTCTGGATCAAGTGGAAAATCTGCAGAAATTATAGACAGAAGTTATCATGAAGTGAACCAGGAACATGAAATCAGCAAAACTCTGACTAGGAAACACTACAGGTCCAAAACTCTAGGTTCTTTCCCAGATAAATTATAAGCAAAAGAAGGACGTATAGGAGGAAACTGTTGATTAGAAGAGATTTAAGGACATTTCCAATTATGCTTAATCTAGTGTCTAAGGATAAATATTTATGTGATAAAACTAAAAACAAACTTAAGAAAGAAATGAATTTAAAAGTCACAGTAGGGGGGACAATGGCAGGAGAGGTCAGGTATTTAGAGGGTTGCCTAAGTTCCACTACTTGGCCTGGGTAGTGGTTACAGAATGTTGTCCCTATGATCATTCACTAAACTATGCATTTGTTTTTTTGTTTTGTTTTGTTTTTGGTACCGGGGATCGAACTCGGGTTCTTGCACTTGCACAGCAGGGGGAAAAACCACTGAGCTAAATCCCTGGCCCCAAACCATGCATTTGTTTTGTGATTTATTTTACAATGAAAGGTTTAAAAATACTATTCAATTTTACTCCCCAAGGAAACCCTAAAGCTGGACTCTCTAATACGCACATAGTTATTTAACTTTAAACTTTAATGAATTAAAATTAAATAATAAAATATTCAGTTTCACATTTAAGTGCTTTGTTAAACCAGATGGTGCCAGCAGCTACCATACCACATAATACAGATTAAGGAAGATTTCCATGGTAGCACAAAATTCTGTTGCACAGAGCTAGCCAAGCAGATCCCTGAAGCTTGATGAAGTTATAGCTCATCTCTCCAAAGAGCCTAACAAATACAGGAAATCATTGGCCTTCAGTGACTTCCAATTAATCCTGCTTATAAAAAGGTTCCTTGCCAGTAAGAAACAATGTAAATTCACAGTGACAACCACTAGCAACTTCACTGACAACAAGGATGACCTCATCCCAAGTAACAATATTTCAATGCCAACCAATAGTAGGGGGGAAAGGAGTAAAGTGATTTGTCATCAAGGAACAGAAGACACTGATGCATAATTGCAAGTACCACACCCATACAACTCTAGACAAAAACTATTACCTCCAAGTCTAAGAAAAATAATTAATCGTAATGTGGGATCCAAGATACAAATCTAGAACAGAAAATTAATGGAAAAACTGGTGAAAATTCAAGTAAGGTTGGTAGTTAGGTTAATCCTATATTGATGATAATTTTCTGGTCTTAATAAATGCGCTACATTTATGTAAGATGTAAACTTTGGGAGAATCTGGGTGAGAGGTGTATGGAAGTTTTACCTTTTTTAAAAAACTATTTTGTGTCTAGTTCAAAATGAATAGTTTTGAGAGAAGAAATCTATTTCTTCTAAAGGTTTAAGAAGGAGGGTAATGTGAAAGAACTACAGTTAGAGCCAGGGATGGCTTGATCACTTCAAAATGAGATAGGGTTAAATTCATGGAAGAATTCCAAGTCCACTTTACCTGAACCATCAAAGATTTTTTTTCCAGAAAAGTGAGCTGAATTATTTGAAAAGGAAGGCCATTATTCAAGGGAGATAATAACTTCCATATAGAAGGGGCAAGGGGGAAATAAAGAAGGTGAGGTGGAAACTGTTCTTGGTACTTAAATCATATCAAAATGTTTCAAAGTTGTTCATACACATCAAAACAGCAAAGAAGATTTTCAACTACCTTCAGAACATCCTTACAACTGTCCTCAGTTTCTACCTTTAAACATGGTTTAAAGACTCTTGAAACAATAAGAAAAGTCCAAAAGTACTCCAAGGAAATTCACCAGGGGGAAGAAGGCACTATCATTTGGTGCTCTTTTTTTTTTTTTGGTACCAGGGATCGAACCTTGTGCTCGCGAGGCAGACGGCGGAACCACTGAGCTAAATCCCCAGCCTTGTGCTAATTCGTAATGCAACTTAGAAATCTAGCATATGGAAAAAATTATTCCAAAAACCATTTCCACGATTTTTT
This sequence comes from Heterocephalus glaber, assembly GCF_053883595.1. Classification (NCBI taxonomy): domain Eukaryota; kingdom Metazoa; phylum Chordata; class Mammalia; order Rodentia; family Bathyergidae; genus Heterocephalus; species Heterocephalus glaber. Next base: position 14,327,628 of record NW_028258173.1, on the reverse strand, counting down.
TGTTGTGCTTGAATTTAGCTAGAAAACAAATACTGAGAAAAGGTATCCCATAAACATCTATGTTTAATCTGTTATCATCAGATCTGTCCTTTCATGTATTTTATGTTTATTTTCTCTATCTGTATTTCCAAAATCAAAACCTCAACAACACTGAAACTATATGAAATAAAGGCTTAACTTTTGTATCTGACTTGTACAACTGCCAGAAATACTTTAATTGTAAGGGTGAGATTACTTGTACCACTAAAGGCAAATATAAACATTGGCTGCGGATAGTCATCTTTTGTCTTCTTTAAGGAGCTACTAAAAATATGCACATTTACAGATTAAATTTACTTGTATGTATATATAATATTTTAGGCAATAAAGTACAAATTCAACTTTGGCCTAAGAAGAACAATAGACTAAGAAACTCAGCACTGTGGCCTGTTCTCAAAGAATCACAGTGACCATTAAAATGAGATAAGAAGGGTCAAAGAGAAAACACAAAATTTCAAGAAGAGTCACTTTTCTTACCCATGAATTCTCACCCCATAAAAATCTTACACATTTGAGGGGCCAGGGATTCAGCTCAGTGGTTTCATCACCTGCTGCACAAGCTCAAGGACACGAGTTTGATACCCAGTACCAAAAAAGAAATCTTATCCATTTGTAATACAATATTTTAAATAGTCTTTATATGTCATTACCAGACTGCTAATCTATAAATTGTAAAAGCTAAACTAAAAATCCTGATTTTTAAAACTCCTAGACTTAAAAAGTGTATTTGTCCCAAAGGTGTTGTCATTTCTGAATGAAAATAAAAAGAATCCAGTACCCGTTTTGCTTATGGAGTTCCCTCATGTTCGCTGGTTGCCATTTTCACAGCACAGAGACTGCTGGGTGGGCACTTGTGCTCACTGGCAGTGGCACTTGTCACTCAGGGTTAGGACAAAGGCCCATGAGATGCCAGCAGGCAGAAGAGAGTTATGGCAGGACCACGTCACATATGGGAGGTAGGAACGGGCAACTGAGTGTGTGACTCTCTTACACAGATGGCCTTACAGAAAGTGTCCAACTCTCACACCCAATCCCACAGCGATAAACTCAAGGACCAGGGCTAAACAGTTTCCACGGTCCTTTCTTGCTCTAAAATTCAAAGAACATGGCTCTTCCTGACCCTTTCACCACAGGATTCACCATGGAGGTCAAGAAAGGTCAGTACAAGATATATATGAATTCAGATTATTAACATACATGTAAACACATGAGCATGCTTTTTATCATCTTGAATGTATCATAATTTAAGCAATCTTAAAATCCGATTTTTATAAGACAACTACCCAGATCTTTTTTAACGACCATAAGTCTTGTCCATCTAATATAAGCATATTCCACTTCATTTTTAAAAATTAAAATTTTAGAAAAATATCAGTTTTAGACTAGGGCAAAATATAAAGAATATCAAATATAATTTGACATTAAAGGTATACATGTGAAATGCACCCAAAACCAAAATTAATGATCTACTTCCTAATTTTTAGATAAAACCTGGACCTGCAATAATTCACCACTGCCTGTAATCCTAGCACTCGGGAGGCTGAGGCAGGAAGATCATCATGAATTCCAGGCTAGCCTGTGCTACATCGTAAGAACCTGTCTTAAAAAAAAAAAAAAAGAAAAGAAAAGAACAAACAATTCACCACCAACTGATAAGTCAGCTGAAAATAACATGTACAAAGCATACTATCAAAATTAATACCACAAATGCTTTATTTCTCTAGTTTACTTTAAATGAAAAAATACGATTCATAAAAGTATTAATATTATACTTCAAATTATCATATTAACTGGAAATCCAAAAAGCTCTATTGTTTTCCACAGCATTTCTTTAACTTAGTGACCCTGTCTAAAAATAAAACGTTTTTTAAAAAATGGCTCACAGTTCAGTGTAAAGGCCCTGGATTCAAAAAGAAAGGAAGGATGAAAGAAAGGGAGGGAGAAAGGGAAGAGAAGAAAGAATCATCTATCAGCCCATCTCCCTAAACTTGAGACTTGAGTTTGGACCTAAAAATAAAATAAAAGTCAGCCATACATGCATCTAAACTGTTTATAATTAATCGTTCATTTTTAAACTCATATATATGTAGTATATCCAGAGATAAAATGAAAGTTAAGACTTGTTTTTAAATCAAAACTAAATTTTCATATTAGTGAGTCGTCCAGACGGAAGACACCAATGTGAAACTAAACTGAAAAAAATCACTTCACTGATCAAACAAACTCAGTGTGTGAAAAAATTAGATTTACTAAAAAGAAAATTTCAATTATTGTTAGGCAAATGACTCACAATGATTTTATTCTGTAATCTACCTATCAAATTTTAAATCATACACACATGATTTTTGTAATTGTAACAACTGCATTAAGACACATTCATATTTAGAACATAATAAGCATATTTAAAAATATTCCTATATTGTAGTTAAAAATCAAGTTACAATATTTAAATTTTTTAAAATAACTATTATCACATTTTAAAATAATCCATTTACAGAGGATATATAGTTGCATGCATTAATGCAACAAAAAACAAAAAATAATTTAAGATTGATTTGTAGCCACTTAATTTCAAGCCAGATCTGACCAGGAAATAAGGGAGAACTTGACAAGCTTTCTTGAAGCCAGTAGAATTTTATGCCAGTTATTACAAACAACATCAAAAATTATACTTTATCATAAAACCAGAAGGAAGGAAAACAAATGGAAAGAGAGGAGTAAAAGAGGTTGGTTACCTATCTGTACAGCCTCAGGTACTAAAAAGCTACTGCAATGAAAACAGATATTCACTAAATCTGTCTGGTTCCAAATCCCGCTCTACCACTCGCTGAGTGACTCAGCGAAGGCTACTTAACTTCTCTCTGCTCCAGCATCCCTTCTGGCAGAGCGGGGACAGTAATGCTGGCTACCTATAGGGTGGTGACACACTCTAAGTACACATCAGCATAGCAGCATGTGAACTTTGATTTCTCAAATGAGAGACCAGGTGAAAACCCACCTGACATCCATTCAAACCTGGGATAGCTGTGCTTGGCAGCACCCTCCTGCTTTCCTTACAAAAGTTTCTGAGCTTAGTCCAGTAAGAAGAAAGGAGTAACTACTGATAATAAACCAAAAATTCTGACTGAAGGCAGTCTCTAGAATGTTGCTTTGGTAGATTAACTAATGAGCAACTTAGAACACCCAGCTGAACTCAGTCGGTGTGGTTCTGGGCATGGAAGACCCACCTGAGAATTGTTGCCAAAAGCATAAAAGGGGAACTGGAGGGGAAGATGGTATGCTGCTCATTTTGTTGGAGAAGCTTGCCACGGCTGGTTTTCCTGCTACAAACTCAGCTGTTCTCATCGATAGAGAAGCTCAGGTCCTGGCCATTGCTGGGGATGGCTGCTGTTTTCTTCAGGGGAGCTCCGGTCCTCAGCTTGAGCGTCGCATCGCTTCCTTGCTCCAGTGAAGGTCCCTCAGCCTGGTGGCACAGACTCTTCATCCCGCAAGTACAAACTTTCTAACTTCCACCACTGGCCTTTGGGCCTTTCCGGTGCAGATCCTCCATAGGGACTTGCATGAGACATTGCCGCGGGCTTTAGGCCTTTGGCTGGACTTGTGTGGGACCTTACTGTGGGATCCAGCCCCTCGGCTGGATTCTTTGGGTCTCTAGAGTGTGAACAGATCTCTTGCACTCCTCTGCATCTGACTTTTTTGGGTGAACATTATAAAACAATCCTATAAATTGTGTGTCCTGTATTAAATCTGTTCTCTTGCAAACCCTGACTACAACAGTTGCTGATTTTAAATGTGTTTAATTTTTCTCTCTTCCCCCTTAATGTGTATGAGGATATCCTGTATAACTGAGTGTTTCACATGTAATCATAATTTCTGTACAGTAAGGTCCTAGATTTCCAGGGTGACACTATACTCAGTATTCCCAGCTTCCTTATAACAGAGATATCTAGGGATCCATGTCAAAACAGCATACTTTCTAAATGCCAAAGATCTAAGATTTAATACAATGTATCTTTTTTTTTTGGTGGGGGGGGTCAAACTCAGGACCTTGCTTGCAAGGCAGGTGCAGTGCCTGTTGAACTAAATCCCTGGCACAATACAATGTATCTTTTACAGGGAGATACAATGATTAATCCCCATACTTATAGCATTTTGTCACATAATAAAAACAAAAGAAGAAAAAGAGGAAACAATGTATGTAGCACAAAAGAACCAAGATGAAGAAAGGCATGAAATGCCTCCAAATACATTTCTCCAATCTGTTATGGTTTAGGAATGGGCACTGGCAACATCTTAAATAGGACAGCCACTCTTCCGGGTCTATACTGCTCCCTGAAATGAGTCACTCTTATTCCTCTCTTTTCCTCATGCTATTTCCTTCCCCACTTTAAACTATCTTCCCTTATCTTCTGAATGAAGGAAAATTCTATGAATCCTCCAAAGGCCAAATTGAAAGCCATTTCCCAAAGAGCCTAAAAAATGGTTCTTTCATTTCACATGCTTCAACAACTCCTGTCTCACTCAGACCAGAATGTAATATCATGTATGCACGAGAAGTGATATTACAGTTAACCGTTTTTGTGTAGGGCTTCTGTGTGCCACACCTCGCTCCTGATGCCAGGCTGCCTGCCCCATCCCTGCAGAGTCTGGCATGCTACAGAGGGACTGGAGATCCACGGATCTGACACAACCTCCCTGTACAGGGAGGAAGCACGTAAGTGTGACTGAGTCAAACAACTCTTCATTCTTCAATTCCCTCCCCAATCAAGTTAGTGGTGTAATTTATGTGTGATCAAACACCACGGAGAACTATGAGATGTAGCAGAGGTGCAGGACTGTGATGTTTGCACTGGGGTTTGACTCCCAGCTCCACCATTCTCTATGTAACAGGGGACGTTACTAGATCTCTGTGACTCAATGCATCTCATCTGCAAAATGGGATCAACACTGCTTATCTCTTAGGAATTGGTGAACTCAAATGAAGGTCAACTGGATTAAAGAAATATGCTTACAACATAGGTGTTTATTAATGTGGTTCAAATACATGAAAATCTGTACCTCATAGACCCCGTACACTACTATGCACAAGTGAATATACAGATCACCCTAAGAATCATGGTTGGGGCTGGGGATGATAGAGCACGTGCCTAGCATGTACAAGGGTGGGAGTTCCATCCTCAGAACCACACACACAACAAAAAGGCATGGCTTCACCCACAGCAAAATGAACACAACATCTCTGTAACAAAATTTTGTTCTCAGGATTCAGCCATTAGCTAGGCTCCCCTCTGACCCTGCTCCTAATCCAAGTCTGTCAGAGCTAAACTGATTTATAACACACCTTCATGTCTCATACCTCTACCCTCATTACTTATTTCCTAACTTCTTATCAGACTTACCCCAGACAAGACAGATGGATCTAGTATTTCCCAAAATACCAAAAATAGAAATGTATAGATATTAGGAGGATGTGGCAGACACAGAAAGCGAGGGCATAAAAGATTAACTGCCCTTATGCTAATCTTACTTTGTGGACTCGCTCTTAAATAATTCCAACCTTGTGCTGACAATTAATCAAATCATTTCCCTCTCTTCCATCTTGATAGAAATCTATTTCCAGAAACCATTTTCCTCTTTGTATAATTTAACAGAAGTTTTTAATTTGGATTTAGCAATTTCCACTGGATTTGCCTATTAATACTGAGCCCACACTGAAATGCTCATGGCTTCAGTTAAAAGTCTAATATCAGCTGGGTGCAGTGGCACACACCTGTAATGCCAGCTACCTAGGAGGGTGAGGCAGAAGGATTACAAACTCAAGGCCACCCTGGGCAACTCAGTGAGACCCTGTCCCCAAGGAAAAAATGTTAAAAAGAACGGGGGACTTAGCCTAGTTCAAGGTTCGGGGTTCGATCCCCAGTACCAGGGGGTGGGAGGAAAAGGTCTAATATGAGGTTTCACAGTTTCGTGGAAAACAAGACCCAAAATAAAAAGCTTGCCGTGGAAATTCTGAGAGACAGATGAGGACCGTGGAGCCTGGAGCCTCGATAATTCTACATCACCAAGAAATGTCTCAGTGTTTCCCTCAATGGCATCATTCTTTCCTCTCCTAGTATAAATCCAGGCTTCATAAGTAACCAAAAACAAAAGCAGAAAAATTTCCACTTGCCTCTGAAGAATGTTTTCTGCAAAACTGTTACAGTCTGAACCCGCACCACACCCCACCAGCCTGGCAAAGTTCTCAACGCTCCCACTTCTACAATGAACATAATACTCCACACCTTGTGTGGTGTTTGGGGAATGAAAGTAAGTAAAATGGGAAAGCTCCTAAATGTGTAACATTTAATTAATGCTCGTCTGTCTTTCCTTTCAACTGAATAAAGCATATGAAGCAACCGTCATTCAGTTACAACCATTCTGCTGCAGCACTGCTGCCACTATTCTCATCCCTTCTTTCTCACATCGAGGCACAAAACCCTCAGGTACAAAAAGTTTAAAAATAACAGACTCAGTGAAGTTGAGCTACTACTCCCTCTGGAGCCCGGCGATTTGGTATTAGCTATTAGCAATCTCAGAGTCAAATAGAACATTTACATGACTATAGCAAACGTGTACTAGAAATTGCCTTAATTTTGCACCCTGTGCCAAAGATACTTCCTCCTCCCTCTCGGTATGGCCCATAATATGCTGTTCTTTTATTTGTGGAAATAAGATTCATTCTTTATGCCTGCTCATTTTTCTAAAGATAGAAAGCCACATAAGTGGTTTATTTCTAGTTTATTAGGTTTAGCATTATACAGAATTAGTATAGATACAAATTAGAATTTTCTGCTCTCTTTTGCCCAATTGCAGAAAGCACTTCTTAAATCATCTAAAGATCTATGCTAGTTGACCTAACCTCGGATTATAAACTATCTCTTAAAAAAGAAAAATAGTGCTCAGGCAGAAGTCACTAAAATTTTTCTGGTTATGGATTCATATCGTATCTGTCCTAATATTTATATAATCACACACCCAACAAATATTTACATAGTGTCTAGTGAGTGCCAGGCACTGGACTAAACACTAGAGACAGAGAACTAAGAATCAGTTCTCACCCTTGAGGCCTGTAGATGAAACACAGAGTGGGTCCTAGGAAAAGGAGAGCATCTGGATGGGCAGAAGCTTCGGAAAGACCTGACCAAACTGCAGACTAAGAGTCACAGGTGAAACCGGTAACATCCACCAAAAGGAGTTGAGAAAAGAATTCAAGAAAGAAAACACCCCTGGGAAACTGTGACTTATTCACAAAGACCAGATGACAGGAAAAAGGAAAGAAATAAGTCTGAGATGAGTCTAAAGAAGCAGCACAGGAAGCTTTAGGGGCCTCCACATATCCCACTAAGGCCTTGGATTTCATTCAGATATAACAGTTCTGAAATGAATGCTCTTCTGAAAATAGAATAGCCTGACTCTGTCTGAAGGAAAATAAATACACAAGTTAAAAGCTAATGTGTGTGGGGCCGGGGATTTAGCTCAGTGGTTTTGCCACCTGCTGCGCAAGCACAAGGACCCAAGTTCGATCCCTGGTACCAAAAAAAAAAAAAAAAAAAAGCTAATGTGTATAAAAATATCAATATCAGCAAGGCGTGGTGGTGCATACCTATAACCCCAGGACTCTGGGAGGCTGAGGGAGGAAGATTGACAAGTTTAAGCCCCGCCTGGGCGGCTGACTCAGCAAGACCTTGTCTCAAAATAAAACATTCAAAAAATTTTTAAAGGCTGGGATAATAGCTCAGGGCTAAGGCCTCAGGTTAGGTCCCCAGCCCCCCCACCCCCCAAAAAACCAATAAAACATTAAATCTCAATGATATTATCCAAGGAAGTGAAATTAGGATACCATGTCACATAAAATTAAAGAAAAGGCAATCTAAACATCACAGTCATCTGGAAAAGAAAACATTCGATTCCCACTGCCTATGAGGATGAATAACCACTCCATACGCTACAGAACCAGCTCTTGCCAGGGGAGGAGGTATGCCTGAATAAAGTAATTAACAAAGCACTTTCATCTCCTGTTATTTTTTTTTTTCTGGTACCGGGAATCGAACTTGGGTCTTTGCGCTTGCATAGCAGGTGGCAAAACCACTGAGCTAAATCCCCGGCCCTTCATCTCCTGTTAAAAAGCAGCGATTCAGACAGCCATTAATCAGAAATCATTTTAGCATGAGTACACAGCACCAAATGGAATAGTAGGCGTTAGTTCTAGCCAAGCATCCCTACTTCTAACGACTAATACACTTTTTTTTGTTTGTTTTTTGTTTTTTGTTTTTGTTTTGGTACCGGGGATCAAACTCGGGTCCTTGTGCTTGCGCAGCAGGCAGCGAAACCACTGAGCTAAATCCCCGGCCCCAACTAATACACTTTTATGGGGGTGGGGTTGAGGAAGAAAGCAATTGTAACTGCCCACTTTTCTCTGAATTTTAGGCAATGTCACCAATTTGAACTTTGAGAATGACACAATGCTATCACCTGACATTGGTGCAAAGCCCCCAGAGTATCAAGTTGTAGTAGCTCTTCCACATAGTTCCTCTTTTCAGAACAGCTGTCAACCCTGAGAGCTCATCTACAGTTAATATAGCTTCTAATTTGGGGGTTGGTAACCATTTAGAAATGGAACGCCAAGATGTGAACACCTGCTTTGAAGATAAAGGATAGAAAATCCTAGCACCACCCTTAAAAACCAGTGGGCAGCTGGAAATCACTGAGAGTTGAGAAGGTGGTTAGATCTTTTTGTAAATCATAACCATGATGCCTAGGTTTCTGTACCACTGTGTGAGATTTGCCTCCCTCAAACCTTGTTAAAACACATCATGCATCTAACATGGAAAAAAGAAACATCCAGGGGATGGGAAAGGGAAGGACAAATACTCTGTTCAAGTTGGCCAACTTCACCATTTTGCCCAACTTGGACCCCTGCCTCTTCTATCTTCTGGCACCTAGTGTCAGGTGAGCCAATGGGAACATCCACTCTAAAACAGGTCGTCAAAATAAAATGCTATCAACATGTTATTTTCCAGCCATTTTACTGAAAACTGCAGAGTTTCCACTAGAGTTGCAGGTAAAGGACACTATGTGGTGTGTTCTTAGCAAGAAAAATGACTGAAGATTCAAAGCTGCCTTGCAATGGCATTACTGAAAGCACAGAAACTCATTCCCTGCAGACCTCTCCGAATCCAGTGCTGACCATTCAGACCCAGAGCTCCAGTGGATCATGGTTATTGGCAGGGCCTCTGATGTTCTTTGGGGTATCTAAATCAAAAAGTCCAAGAGAGTAGTTCATTTTAATTTGTGATATTAAACAAAAGAGCAAGAAAAAAACCAGAATATGTGGAAGTTAGGCAGATGTAACAAACTGTGTGGGTAATTGCTGGGCAGGTCACGTTTTCAAGGCTGTTTGTACCACTGTAATTAGAGAACTGCATGGGTGTTGCTAACTCTAAAGAGGAAAAGAATCGAGCTGGCTCATTCCCTTTTCCAGTACTGAAAGTAGCAGATAACTGTTTCAGCTCCACTGCCCCAGAGGACAAGGCCATGCGAGCAGGAGGGTGGACCACTCTGTGATGTGCTGGAAGCAGCCTACGGAGGACAGAAACTCCTGTCTGGAAATAGATCTCTCAAACAAAACTCAACTTCATCAATGCCAAGCCCACTCAGAGGGCAAGGACTGGTCCTCCGCTGGTGTCAGGGAAATGAAATGAGCAGAGAGGATATCAAGGAAAAATCAGGCAAAAGTCAAAAAGCAAATCCAAGTTGTGTAACAGGGACTATTTCAGAGCTTCAAGGGGGACATGCTGGACCTTAAGGACCTTAGGAAAAATAAGTATCTTGTGACTTCTGGATCTACCATATACTCCCACACCCCCGCATTTAAGGCTCTTGGTTTCATCATTTCAGGAAGCAAATTCTCACAAAACGATCCTCCTGTGTTTCCTGCCCTGGTAAGATCCATTGTCAGGAGAGGACAATTGTACAAGAATACAGGGCAAGTGGAAATACCCCAGTAAACATCTCTCCAGAAAAGTTTCTTGCTTCCATTTATGCTGCCTCTGGGGGAAGGGAAATAATCTTAGTGCTTCAAATGCCTGTAAAATATAATGTTTTCTTAATGGCACAGTTTACAAAGACAGTTTTAAGGGCTAAACTTTATTAGTCTTCCAATTCTTATCATTTGCTTAATAAAGTGACAAAGGTTTTAGACCAACACAAATGTGTGACTCTCATTTGAAGCATATGCATCTCTCTTTTACCAAGAAAAAGAAAAGGTATGCCTTCCCAGGTGCTTTATCTGCTGACTAAAGCATTTTAGTCACTATAAAACACTGTCTCATCCAGCAAGAAAATTCTGCTGTACCAGAAATACAAAAGTGTCAGATACCAGCCACCATTTCCAGAGATGTTCTGCCAAAAGTATTGGTGGGAATGAGTTATATTCTCCTCAATAAGACTAACACTATCAAACCAAAAGGCAGAACAAGGTTAGAGAACATTGAGAAAAGTTAAATTTTGTAAAATGGTCAGATGTTAAAAAGAAAGATTAATTTTGAAGAGACAGCTAAAATAGGAAACACTGGGTAACTATATTAGTGGGGTTTAAAACATTGTCCTGAGATTATTTATCTTTAAATTACAAAAATAATAAAATATAGTGGATTAGCATATGCCCACTAGACGTGAAATACAAATGAGACATACTAGGCAAACTTGATCCATGAAAAGGTTTCTGTGAATTTAAATCCATAAATTCAGTAGGAGAATTTATTATTTAAAGAAACCTGAGGTTAAATTTTTCACCAAAGCAAAGAACTGTGTATAAAACATATAATTGTTTCTCTACTTCGTCTGGTTTATAAATCCTGAATTACAAATATGAGGTAAAGTAAGGCATTTTACAGAATAAACACAAATGGCTAAAGCATGCTTGAAAAAATGTTCAACCTTACCAATAATCCAGGAGATGGAAATTGAAAAGAGGCCTTTTCCACCTATAAGGTTGGCAAAAACGTAAAAGATTTATCCAATATCTTCACTAAGAAGAGTGAAAGGGACAGGTATTGGCTTACATTAACACTGACAATGTAAATCACAAGCCTTTTGGAGAGCAACTCTGCAATATTGATTAATATTTAAAATGTACTCCCACACATTTCTAGGTATCTAGTATAGAAATATCTGTACCAAGGACATGCTCCAGAGTGGTATTTGTACTAGTAAACATTTAGCAGGGATTAAAAATTCATACAACGCTCAGTGAAAAAGGCAAGTTGCAGAATGACAAAATGTTGATCTCTTGTTGAGAACTAAGTAGGTCTGCATGAGTGAATGGACAGATGTCTTAAACAGTAGTTATTCTGGGCAGGTGGGAAGAGAGGAGGGTATGCGATTTCACTTTTTATTTTATACAATTTCAAATTTTTATGAGTATCATTTTTTAAATTTAGTTAAAAGGGAGTTATGTTGATGTGAGACTACTAATCTGCCAACCCACTAAAAGGTCAGTAGAAGCTCTCTGGAGGAAACCACCCTGATACCCTAATAATACAGCCACTAGGAATTCACCAACAAAACCTGCTCAGATGAGCAAGTCTAAGAGGGACCAACCCTACTCTGAATTTTTTTTTTTTTTTTGGTGATACAGTTTTAAAATAACATGCTCACTTTTTCTCGGACAAGTAATATTTGAGGAAATTCAATAAATATTTTTCTTACCAGTTGCCACTGGTCCCCACCCAAACCAAAAGTATTATCAAAATAAAACTTTACATCTTTAAACTTTCTAAAATTGTGTTCCAGCCTAGACCCAAATCTCACCTATAAAGTTGAGGCCCACAACTTTAAAATACAGAAGGGGCTATATCTTCCTTTCATCTTTTATATAGACTGATGTAACATACCTTTCTTTTCTTTTCAAAAAGAATATATCTTGATTTCCAAATATAACTCTCAAAATGATTAAGTAGGGTTTTTAAGCACATCTTGGAAGTAAGAAAGGTAGAGTATTAATGATCATGATATCATAAAATGCCCCCCATTGACTATGTATACTGTCTTAGAAACAAGTTCACAAATGTGAAGAAGTTTTTAAAAGGTAAACAACTTACCAGCAAAATTTCAAAGTTGTAAAAAGTACACACAGTGCCTCTCTCCTTCTCCCTAATCCACTAAATATTAAACAGTGTTAGGATAATATTTTCCAGGCTAGAGTATACTTTCCACTTGCCCTCATAATAAGCCTCTGCCCAGATGGGAAATGTAAACAGAACTAAATAAACATAATACAGATGACGAGGAAGAGCGCAGAAAGCTAATGAACTTGTGATGCCTTCACAAGCTATAAAGTGTTTTTTGAATAACCTGAAGAGTATAAAAAGTTAAGATGTTCAATGTATATAAATCCAACTGCAGGTCAGATAGAGAAACTAACAGATAGTATACTGTAGTCCATGTTGGCAGATAGTGAAGCTGAAAGAAAAGAGCACCACATAGTCACACTACGGCAATCAGCCACTCTCAATCATTGACCTAACTGCAGAACACGCCGACTTTATTCTGGATGACCGCTGGTAATCTAAACAAAACCTTACCAGAATGATGTATGGCCTAAAATTAGTTGCAATGAATCCACTCAATACATAGGTAAGAGAGAGGAGGAACAAAAACAAAAAGGAAGAACAAGAAAGAAATGCCACATGAATACAAAGTGATTCCATTTTTTTCTTAACACCCACCCACATAACACAAAGACAGCAGTTTCTGACAAGAATGTTCTCAGCAAAAAATAAAAATTACAGCAAAGGGTTTTTTTCCCCAGTGAGAAAAAGGCAGCTCCACGTGCAAATTACTAGGCAATATCGTACAATTTTTTTTATAGGCCCAAATTTCCAGCCCTCATTTCAAAAATATCATGTAACTAATATATCTTTTGGATCACAAATAAGCGATGAGTGAAAATACTGTTCCTGTCTGGAATGTTCATTTCATGATGTACTTGACAATGAAATCCACTGAGGCAGCTTACCTTGGCACTGGAAGCCTTGTTTCCCAAACCCCCTGAAAAACAGAAACAAGAACAAAAATCTCAGCACATGTGTTGGACACTACATTGCAAGTAAGTTGCATGACCAAGTACTCTAGAGAATTAAAAGGCTTGTACATGAATTACAGTGATTTGACAGGAAAAACATATCTAATTATCTCGGCTGATTACTGGGCAAGTTCAACTTTCAAAAAAAAGCTATCTTTCCTATTAAGGATCACTGAATTACTTCAACATATCAAACTTCTTTCCAGTTTTGACACTCTGTTATTGATAGTTGAATTTCAAAACAAGAACATAACTGTACATTCAAAGTTGTTGGCTACAACAGTCAAGTGACAAAAAAAGGGTTTATGATATTTTAATGACTTAATTTTGTTTCTAAAGATCAACTGAAAATTTTTTTCTCCCTCAAGACAACTAAAAGGTGGCTTTTGCATTTGTTCAAAATATTATGTGTATACAAGTGCCAAACAGCACCACTCTTAACATTTAATTTTGGCTTGAGGAACCAGATTTTATAAAATATGATTTCTGTTGTTTGCATTTGAGATTATCATGATCTAATTTTTATTGAGAACCAATAGCAGTCAATGCTTATAGAGGTTATTTTGTTCTTATAAATGACTTTAAGGAATTTACTCTGTAAGCAGAGAATCCTGACATGGATATTCGATTGTAAATACGTATTAGAATGAACTGCATTCATTTTTTTCTCAGAAGGCTGTCATAATCTCATTCTTTACACAGCATTTTAAGTGTACAAGGCACTTCACACACTGTCACACTTAGTCAATCCCCCAAACACCACACCTAAATCCAAACACTTAGCTTTAAAATATCAGTGAGTATTGAAATACAACTTATAAATCAAGGAATCATAGAAGCAATAATGAAACTGGAAAATTAAGCCCACTGCAAAACAATCAGAGGCTTTCCTGGAAACAGTTCCAAGTTAGATTAAGCAGAGAAGTACTGCAGGGATTATTCTGGGAGGGGGGGAAAAGAGGTCTTCATTTTCCACCTCACAGTACACCAGATGACAGGCATGCCTCAACAGTTTCCCCAGGCTGATCATTCAGGGCACTGATAGTGAAGAGATAGTAGCCCAGGTAAAACTGCATGTCCCTTTTCTAACTTATCTACTTTCTGTGAAAGTAATTAGCAGTCTATCCCCTCTGAACAGAATCTCACAGCTCAAGACTTCCCCTTATCCGAATCCAATATCCTCTCTTTTCCTTGATGTGCCCGAAACTCATTTTAAATAGCCTTATCTCCTTTTACCCATTCGTCTCAGCACAATTCCTGCAAATGCTGACTACCTGATGGAAATCATTCATAGAGTTGCCTGTGCTTTTCATAAATGTGCTTTCGAACGATTTCTAAAGAAAGGGAAAATGAAGCACCTTATTAGCTTGACATTCATGGGACTTTCCCTCTGAGATGCTTTTCCCCAGATAGGATGGACTCAGACTGCACCATCCAGCCTGTGTTCACAAGGGTGGCTGGAGCATGGACGTTCTGTGGCACTGGCACCTTGTGCAGCTCCCAGGGTAGGACAGGAGGAGAACTTCCTACCCCCACAAACAAGAGGTACAAGGGTCAGGGTGTCCTAGGAGAATATAAAAACTACTGCTACCCAAACCAGAGGACAACAAGTTCCCTTAGTTCTAGCTTTCTGAACTTTCTTTTGGGGGGGGGGGGCGTTGCTGATTTTTAAAAGTCAGATGAAAACTATAATTCTCTCACCAGGAAAACAAAACATGTAAACGAACACAACTTCACCTAGCTTTACAGGTCCAGAGAGCCCTGAAGCCCTTCCATTTATTAATCCCCCACAAGGCCCCACACTCCTCAAGTTAACAATGCTTACATGTTTTGGAATTTACCTGAACTCTGGCACCCTTAGTCATTACAGTATTTTTTTTTTTAAACAAGTTCTCTGTCCTCATCAACAGGGTTACGGGTCTAATCTCGTGTTGACAGGGTCTATTTTAAAAGACTCCCTCTGCCCTTCTGCCATTTGTCTGCTCTATTTTTCCCTCCCTCCCCCACTGGAAGCTTTCAACAGTTTGCTGCTCCTCTCTCTCTCTCTCTCTCTCTCTCTCTCTCTCTCTCTCTCTCTCTCTCTGTCTCTCTCCTCACGCAGAAAAGTCAAAGTCTCCGTGCCCAGTAGACACAGCTTACAGTAGGCAGAGACCCAAGGTTCTAGCGGAGTCACAGCCCAATGGGAGGCACAAACACACTCCCGGAACGCGCCCAGCCCGGCTCGCCAGCAACTTGGACAGCGCGCAGCGCAGCGGCCGCCGCTCCCCAGTTACTCCAGGGCGTGTTTCTATGGGAAACTCAGCCCTCGCGAGTCTCCTCTTTCTTTCCCCTCTCCTCACTCCCTGGCAAACGGCTGCTGGGCTGTCGTCTACTGGAAGGCGGGTGCGTCTGGGCAGAAGGGGGACCCTGGCTGCGGGGAGACCCGTCTCCACCGCGCGGAGTCCGCCTCCCGCCCGCGGCAGGGGGCGTGTGGCGGGGTGGCGACTTCCCCGCGAGTCCCACCGCGTGTGTGCCAGTGGCCGGGACGGCCGGGCGAGCGCGTGTCACTCCGGGAGAGTTCGGACTCCTGTGGGCTCTCCAAGTTCTCCGAGTGAGTCAGCCCTGGGGTGGACGCGCCCGGACCTAGGGGGCCGAGGACGGAACCTCGGACAGGGGGAAGACTGGTCCCCAGCCTGGAGCGCGCGCGAGGGGTCCGGGGTGCCCATCCGTGCCCCCGGCCCGCGCGCACCTACCAGATGAAGTCGGTGCAGTGGCTGCAGAAGGTGGGCTGCTTGAAGAAGCGGGCGATGAATTTGTGGTCCTTCACCTCGTGCACGTTCTTCTGTCTCAGCGCCCCTTTGCGGGCGAAGCGGTTGGCCACGTCCTGAGACGCTGTGGAGTCGTTGGCCGGGAAAACGTCAGCCATGGTCCCCCCAGCCACCTCTCGCCTCCGCCGGGGAGCAGCAGCCCGGGAGGGCGGGGGCGGGCGGGGGAGGGGCGGCGGGACCGCAGGCAGGTGGCCGAGGTCTCGGAGAGCAGGCGCGAAAGCGGCACTGGCCCGGGAGCGTCGGGTCGGCGCGGCGCGGAGCAAAGCCGGAGCCGCTCTCTCGCTTGCTGGCCCCACGCTCACTGACAGCTCGGCGCCTGGCGCTCGCGCTTCCTACTTGCGGTGGCGGAGGCGGCCCGGAGCGGCGCCGCCCACTGCGCATGCCCGGTGTGCGAGGGCGCGCGGGCAGGGGTGGTGGCGCGCGGAGCCAGCGGGGGCGCGCGAGGCCGGCGGGAGCGCGGCGCTGCCCTGGTGGAGTCCGCGCCCGGACTTCCAACGAGGAGTCGCACACTGGGAGGAATCTGCGGACTCGGAGTTTGGGAGCCCGGAGGAATCCCAGAGGGGCGGGTCCCGACTCCTCCGCTGCCTTTTTTTTCCCCTCCCTTTCCTCCGCGCGGCTCTCCTTTCTCTTTATTCTCCTCCTCTTCTTCCGCTCGCCTCTCCCGGCCTCCTTCTTTCCCTCCTTTTCTCCTCCCACTCCGACTCTTTCCTGCTCTTCTTTCGCCTCGTTCCTCTCTCCTTTGTGGGGTCAAAATTCCGCGCCCCCTGCTTGCCCCAGAGGAGCCCGCGTCCTGGACCGGGGCTGTGGGTCCGACACTCCGGATGCTCACTTTCCCTGTGCCTACCTGGTGCAGGGCGGGGGTCCCTTCCGATCTCCAGGGTACGACGCCCACGTTTTCGCCTGTACCAGTTTGAGGTTTACCTGGCTAAAATGTAACTCTAATCGTGTGTCCTAAAATGTCCAATCCCTAAACCTTCATGCTGTATGTAGACAGGAGAAAGGGAAAGATTTTAAATAATTGAGTACTGACCCTCTTAACTACCTTCAATTGTTGACCTACAGTTCACCTGCGTATTGTATGGGCCTCTAATGGGTGACCAGCATTATCACCAGGTAGGAGAGTTATAGGGCTTCTCCTAGTTTTTTATCTCGTTATTCACTGGCTATCAGAGCTACATTGATGATTAGCAGGCTTTCTTGATTTTAATAGTCCAGAACCTTAATTTAGAAATCATTTTGCATCCTAAGCTAATTACTTCAATGCTGGCAGGTACAGAGTGCAGCCAGAACATTTGTAAATTACCAAGTAAAACTACTTGTGAAAGAGTAGCTGGCATAGATATGCAAAGGACACATGTGGGGATGAACCATTTAATCACTTGCTGAATATTTATTAGGTCCCTTGAGGATGCTAAACCACATAAGGAAAACAACTGTCTCCAAGCATTTCATTATTGTTTTATTGCCAAAGTCACTCGGGTCACAAAATGACTTGGTGAGCTAACGACGCTGAGAAAGTTTAATCTCTCAAAAAATGTTTAAAAAGAAGAAAACTTTTCTAAGATACATACCAAATTAGAGTATATATCACAAACCAAACAGGACCACCATTTTTTGAGATTGCCTAATTGGTGATGCTTAATGATAAGAATGGCTTTTTATATTTTAACTGTGTGCTATTAACTGACTATTAATGGAGCATGTACTCGGCACACGCACTTACAATCTCTTGAGCCAATGTTGTTGATGTTTCAGGAGTCTGCACCTAGTTGATGATATTCTATCTGGTCTAAAATTTCACCACTCATGGCGGACCTTCTAGGCCATGGAGACAAAAAAGGAGTAGGAGAGGAATGGAGAGCAGAGCATGTTGGGAAAATAGATCAAATTATCCACAAAACACTACAAACTTCTTGAACTATGGTTATTACTCAATAAATGCAAATTAAATGGAGTAGAGTGAGTGAAACTGGTTTTTTTCCCTGGAGCTATATTTAAGAGATGTCCTCACACATTTTATGAAGACAAGCTTCTACTTCCTTGAGGCACTGATGTAAAAGAGTTGGAGAGTGGGGTTGCTGATGAATCTGAACAAAGCAATAAGGAAGGCAAGAACCAAATGGGTCATGTAGCAGGCTAGCCATCTCTTGGTAAGTAGAATGACTCCTCTAAGCTGTCAGATCAGATGAAGACAAAGTGTCTCTTTCCTTTGAAGTTATGGCTTTGCTTTCTTGCCTTCGTTATTGTGCTCCTCCTGGATATGGACTAACTAGAAGTCTGTTGACTGATAGTTGGGCTGGCCATTTTCAGTTGCCTACACTGTAGCTCAGTTGGCAGGGAAGGGGTAGTACACTTGGAGTGGGAAAGTACCAAGCCATATAATGTATGGTAAGAATGTGGTGTGTCCCACGTGGGTGTATATGCTCAAAATTTGGTTCCTAGTGTGGTGATGTTAAGAAGTACTTGGACCTTTAAAACTTGAGGCTTAGTAGAAGGTGATTGTTATGGTTTATATCTAGATCCCCCACACACACACACCAGAGCCACATAGGCTTGGGGGGGGGGGACTGGATATGACACTCATGGGAGATGTGATACTCATCAGTAGATTAGTCTCCTGATGAGTTTATAGCTAAATGTGACTAGGGAAATGAAGTCTGGTTGGAGGAGGCAGGTTGCTGGGGGTGTGGCCTGGAAAGGTGTATCACTCTCCCACCTCCCTTGATCTCTGTTTTGCAGCTATGTCATGAGTAAGCCTCTTCTGCCATCCCCCTCTGTCGTGACACCCTGCCTTAGAGCCAGGCAACTGTGGCTCTACAAACTGTGAACCAAAATAAACCTTTCCTGATTTAAATTGTGGGTGTCCAGTATTGTGTCCCAGTGATGAGAAAGTAACTAATACAGTTATTAAGTCACGGGGCACCACCTTCAAGAGGAATTAATGTACTTCTTCCAGAACCAAATTAGTACTCAGGAGAGCAGACTACCCCATGTAAATGGGCCCCTTTTGCATGTGGCTGTGTCCTTTTCTGCTTTTCCACCACGTTGTTCATGGCCACCGAAAGTCACTTGCCAGAGGTTGAACAAATAGAACCACCTGAACTTAGACTTTCAGCTTTCAAAATTGTCAGCCAAATAAACCTTTATTTTAATAAAGTACTGTGCCTAAAGTATTTTACTACAGCAACAACAACAAAAACCAGACTGAAACAGAAATAGACAAGCTAATTCAAAATGCAAATAAAAACACATCTAGGAGTAATATCCTACCAGATATTAATCAAGAAGAAAAAGAATAGGGCCGGGCATTTAGCTCAGTGGCACTGTGCCTGCCTCACAAGTTCTAGGTCCTGAGTTCGATCACTGGTAACAAAAAGAATAATAAGCCCAGTAGAAAACAGAGGTAAATGTTATAAACAACTCTCAGAATAGGAAATATAATTAGTTCTTAAAACATAAAATCTTTTACCTATTTTATAACAAGTCTATTAATATCCCAGTGTTGTCCGGGGATTTAGCTCAGTGGTTCTGCCGCCTGCTGCGTAAGCGCAAGGACCCAAGTTCGAGCCCCAGTACCAAAAAAAAAAAGTGTGAGAAACATACTGTTTTAGTAAGAAGATGTGAAAGCAAATAGTTTCATGTATTTATCATCAGTGAGACTAAATTGTCATGAACATGATAAAGAGCAATTTGGCAATAACTATTGAAATTTAAAATACTTTGACCTAGCAATTTCACTTCTAGAAATGCAGCCTAAGTGTGTTTCTAGACATGTGCAAAAGGCACATGTATAGAGGCAGAACTGATTCTAATAGCAAATGATTGTTAAATTTCTAGCTATAAGAGACCAACTATGATGCATTTACATGCTAATATGATTTGCAGCTATTTTAAAAATAAAATCAATTATATATACAAATATAGAAATGTACTCCAGATATAAGAGTGGGAAGCAAAATGCAGAAGTCTATATAGAATGTTAGCATTTTTTTTAAAAGAATGTATCTAGAACTGAGGGTGTAATTCAGTGGTAGAACATATATGTAGTGCCTATAATGCCCTAAATTCAATTCCCAGCACAAAAAGAAAGAAAAGGGAAATAAAAATATATATCTATATAAATATATAATTTAAAAATAATGATGATAAATACACAAAAAAATCAATGATAGTGGTTACCCAGGCAAGTGGAACTTGCCTCTCTACTTTCTGGAAAAAAACTCACCTTTCACTGTATCCATCATCATGTACCTTTGAAAATTTGTTTCTATTTTAAGAAAAAATTGTTTTTAGGAGACTTCAAAACAAAACACTTTTGAATATATTGATCAGTATTGAATGTATTATGTTGAAAGAAGTCCATATTATGCTAGTAAGTGAATTAGCAGGATGTAAAACAGTATTAAGGGAAAATCTCATTCTTTAAGATGTCTGGATGCTCACACACACCCTCCTCTATGAATATATATATATATATATATATATATATATATATACACACACATACGATGCTTGTGCACATGCGCATGCACACACAGATGTATAGAAAAATATGTGTTCCAAAATGTTCATTGTAGGTGGCTACTGTATCTCTGCATGGTGAGAATATAGATAGTGCTTTATACATGAAGAGCAGCCTTGGCCTAGGACTCACATTTCAAGAGAGCATTAGAAGCCATAATTTTTTTTGATGCTTTCCTTTCATCAAAAAGGAGACCTTTGGGCTGGGGGTTTAGCTCAGTGGTTCCAGCGCCTGCCTCACAAGCACAAGGTCCCGAGTTCAATCTCCGGCACCAAAAAAAAGGAGACCTTTTTTGTGGTGTTAGGCATTAAACCCAGGGCCTCTCCCAAGCTAGGCAAGTGCTCTGTCACACTAGCTACACTCACAGCCCCTACAACTGGAAGTTGAATTCCTAACTGCACCACTCAGGGGAGCTTCTTGGTGTCCAGGACTTCATCTTCTTCCCCTTGGGGCATCTCAGCAATCTTGTGTTAAAGGAACATACTGAAGGCTGTACAAAATCCACATCTATTCTCTTTTCGGGTACTGAGGATCAAACTCGGGTCCTTGCGCTTGCGCAGCAGGCAGTGAAACCACTGAGCTAAATCCCCGGCCCCATACATCTATTCTTTATAATAATTCTATTGATGAATTATTAATTTTAATTTTATGAGTTTTATTATTAAACAGAGAGTGCTTAATAGGAAAAAAATATTCACAAAATAAAGTATTGAATTTTTAATATTTATTGAGTGTTTATAAAAAAGCATCAAAATTTTCAACATCAACTATTTTGGTTTACAAAGTCTAAAAAATAAAACAGAAATAAATTCCTATCTGAAAATGCCAATGAAATTCCAATGAAAATACCAATAGAACACATTAATTCTGTCTTTTTGTAGAACATACTTGACATTTCACTGGTCTTGTGTTTTGTCAGGAGCTTCTAACTCTATTGTATAATGTGCATTTTGCAGGAAAATAAGATTTCAATAAAATAAAATATCAAATATGTAATGGGTGCTTAATAGACATGAACATTTTCATATCAGCTGTGTACTTGCTTACAAAACCTAAAAGATAACATCAGAAATAAATATCTATGTGAACTACAATGTAAATACAAACAAAAGTCTACCACAGAAATAATCTTTGCTTCAACTGTTACATCTAAGGCAGTCTTCACACATGAAAACTGCATGTTTTAGGCACAAGTATTGCTTACACTGATAGCACATCTTTTGTTTGCCTGTCCTTTTTGGTAGCCCACAGCTGACATCGTTTTGGCTTTCCCACTGTCATAGTACTTCTTTGTGATGTTGCACCTCCCTGTTCACCTGTGAGCTGACCAATGTGTTCCACAATTTTTTTGTGTAGTTCCCTGGGCAGAAACATTTTGCTGTGCCTCTGTGGTAAATGATCTCTTGTGAGTTCCAGTCCTAATCCTCTAGAAAATTTCTCCATGATATTTTGCCCTTGTTATTTTCTTTGTAAACTTTCAAACTATTCATACCACACATGTTTAGGTATAACCAAGCCCTACGTTGGGTCCTGAGCCCTACGTTGGGTGCCACCTGCAGCCAACCCACCCATCCCGGCCTTGTTCTGGGACCTAGACCTGCTACTTTGTTCTCCTGGGAACTAGGATGAATGACAAAGAGACACGGAGTCAGTTTAACAGGCAGGCAGCCAGGGGAAGGTCCTGCTTCTTAGTAGGCTGAGGCATGCCCCCCCCCCGTGTCTAGCTCATCTTGCCTTTGTTCACCCAAACCGTGGGTGCAAGCAATAAAGGTAACAATATTCATCTGCTTTTCAATATCCATTAGTACATACTCTGGTAAGTTTTCCCTAGAACCTCCAATATGCAATCACCCCTGAGTGCAGCCTTTCCCTTTGCGCTCGCAGAGGAGGTCAATTAGGCCTCAATTCTCTTCTGGTCTCCTTAGGATCTAGTAAAACACAACCACTGGCCAACACTTTGTGCTTTGAGTGACATCATAGTTGCTATGTAACTCAACAACAACATCTAGTCCACCTTTGGTTTTGTTGTAAAAAGTTACCATCTCAAGCTTCAGTTTTGTTGAGGTTTCTCTGTCAATTTTTCCATCGTTTGTCACATAAAAGGCCAATGTTATATCTTTCTGAAATCCAAAGATTGTACTATACAATTCTGTTTTGAAATTGCAACATTTCTTTAGGAATTTCTGCTTTGTTCTCCCATACAGTTCCTACACTGGTCAATCTGTGCTCTGTTAGCAAATGTAACATCCATCAGAAACTGGTAAACCAATTGTGGAATGTCACATTCCAATTAGTTTGGGAAATGGGAGCAACAAGTCTGTTCACAACATCATTAGGTTCATTACTGTATGAATAAAGAGCTGGTGGCTGAGTTCCGGGATAAATTTCTGAATTGAAGGTATAAGTCTTCACATCTAGCAAGGCATGTATATATATATAAAGATTTTTTTTTTGTACCAGGGATCGAACTTGGGTCCTTGCGCTTGCGCAGAGGGCGGTGAAACCACTGAGCTAAATCCCTGGCCCAAGGCATATATTTTTTACCATCGTTTGAAGGCTATTTTGCCGTATAGTGCCTAAGGCTACAGCAAGCAAGTTTTTCATGTGCCAGTGTACTGAATTGGGCCACTTCTATAAGAAAAATGAAAAGCAAACTTTAAAAAAACAAATCCTAAATGCAAAAAATTCAACAATGAGCACTTCATGAGTAAAACTCACCTATTGCTGTGTTGGAGCTCCTGTATACACTTTCTTTTTTGTCTGCCAAGTGGGTAAACACACAGATGGGTTCCTGTTTTCCCCCGGCACAGCTACTGTGACCCACACCCGGATTCCATTATGGCGAATTAGATGTTTGCAGAACAGAAGAATGGTATGGGTATATTTTAACCCCCATGATGCTAAGGGATACATACACAATACACAGAGCATTATGTGGATAAAACTCTCAATTTGACACTTTTGCACAGGTGTGCACACCTTGTCTTTTGTCATACCAAGTGGGTGAACACAAAGATTGTTCCTGTATTCCTCATGCGCAGCTACTGAGATGCACAGGCGACCAACATTATGCTAAAATACATAATTTCATTAGAAAAGTATAGAATGGGTTATGGTAACCGGCAAAATGCCCAAAGGGGTTTTTGACCTTTCTTCCAGTTTTCCCATGACAGCCATGGCACAAAGCAGGTAATTCAGAAGACCTGGGCTTGTGTACTAATTCTAGCAGTTACTGGTTTGGATAACCTGGATAAGTATACTTCAGGTCTCTATTTATTCATCTAAAAATGGAGATATGGGCCAGGGATTTAACTCAGTGGTTTCGCTGCCTGCTGCACAAGCGTAAGGACCCAAGTTCAATCCCTGGTACCAAAAACATAAAAAATAAAAAAATTTTAAAATAGATATATTTATAATCACCCTAGGATTTCCTTAAGGATTTAGCCAGGTGACATATACAAGAGTGTTTAATAATCACTCACAAAGTTTCATGCAAATCTAAGATACCACGGTCCTCAGCTTTACTGTGCCTGAATTTTGAAGGAAGTGAGTTCAAAGCGCCCCTCTTCAAAACCCATTCTTCCTCCAAAATGGTTGGGTAGATTTTTCCCTGCACTCCCAATGATGATGAATTCGGAATGAAGAGATGACATATGGAGGAAATATGAAAAATACTTCCAGTTCACGCCATAACCTTACATTGCCACCCTCAAAGCACCCATGAAATTTCCATAGATTTCCATTCACTACCAATTTGATTGAAAGGGAAGCAGGTACTTAAGTTATCTCATGTTTTTCAAACCTTGCTGGGGTGGAATAGGGAGGCATCTGCCCTTGCACATTTCTTGAATCTTCTAACAGAAGCCAGCAGCCTCTATCCTCAATAAGAATTAACATAAGGGTTAGAATGTGGGTCTTAAAAACTACAGTATCTCTATGGGGGAAATGGGAGGAGAATCACTTATGGAGAAGCAAATGATTTTTAGGAAAAATAAATGGGCCCTTGGATAATAAGATGGACGACAGGATTATTTCATGTTAGTGTCCGTTGAGGCTATCTCTTATCTCAGTACTGTCTTATTTCCAGGAATGAGAGCCAATCTTCCCTGGTTCTGAAAGTACTATGGGGTGAATTTAAGACAGTTTATTTGGTTCTCCTCCAACTCAGTTTGCAACCAAAATAATAAAAAGAATCAAGTTTATGAACTGAGGTACCACTGTCTTGTATAAATATCTATTCAATGGCTGAGTGTCCTTAATTTCAGGAAGATCTAAAATTAACTGTTCAGATGATAAACTAAATTAAACCTACATACAGTATTTGAACTTTTTAAAGTTCAGAAACAAACCATGTAAACTTCTGTTCAAGAGATTTTGGCATATTAGGGGTTTCAGTAGATTAATTTTGTGATTCTGATTTAAAATGCATAATTGAAAAGTGAATATTAACTGAGATTTTAAGTTTAAATCCTATGGGGATTGTAAACAGTATTAAAGCATTTCAGAGAACTTTGAGATATTCACCAGTTGTGTAAGTTTAATTCCTTTGACTTAGAAAATGTAGTACTTTTTGACGTACGGAGCATTTATTTTTACTAGCCCTTTTCAACTATGTCTCTTACTGCAACTTGGAAGACAAGGTAGTCCAAAAGCAATTTACTGCTTAACTAGCTTCCCTTTTACTTACTATCATTAAGAATCATTTTATTTCAAATGCCACAATATCTTTCCCACCAGCTTTTAAAAAACTGAACATGTATTGATTGTACATGTTGATGGGATTCAATGTGATGTTTCCACACATGCACACAGTATGCCCTGATCAAATCCTCCCTTCCTTTATCCACCTGCCAACTCCCAACTTCCCAGCCTGTATGCTGTATTCCGTGCTTTTTTTTTCTTATCCTTCTGGGTCGGGCTTATTTCACTTAAGATAATGTCCTTCAGTTTCTTCCATTTACTGTAAATGACAGGGCTTTGTTTTTCTGTGTGTCTAAATTTTAAGTTTTAATGAGAAAATCTTTGTCAGACAGTTTATTATTGTTTATATTCTCTTGCTCCACCCTCTTTAAAGTGATTTGTAAAGAGAATAAGATTTGTAACCTGAACTTTAAAATTTAGGTAATATATTTTAGTCTAATTTTAGTATATCAAGCATTTAAAGACATATCCTGCTAAATGTTTTTCATCAACAAAAGAATGAAAACACTAACCCTTCAAGATATAAAAATTCACTTTTACATTTTGTGTATAATTTTGTCATGTACTCATATTGATGTAAGATTTTTCTTGCCCTTAAACAAAAGCCTGGGAGTCAGTGGGAAGCCCACATTTCCTAATTGTGGTATTATGTGCACATAAATTCCTAAGAGTTGAATTGTTTTTCTTCAAGTATCAAACCCATATTTAAAGTGAACTTGGACCAAAAGTTGTCAAATCCAGAGGCATTGCCTTTGGAACTGGGTTCTTCACTTGCAGCTTAGAAGTCAGTGATCAAAACCAGTTTGAGCTAAAAAAAAAAAAAAAAAAAATGGAGAGAAATGAAGATCTAACACTGGAAAAAATCTAGCCTACCAAACTGCTCTATTACATGAACTAAGTGGATACAGAGAGCATATTATTTGATGAGAGCTCTTCTTACCCAGAAATAATGCTATCCAGGGAAGGCCAACCAAAGCAAAGGCAGACACTGGTATTTCCTTGCTCATTCTGACCAATGAAATATAGTTTTCAAATTTATAAATATTGTCTCTAATAAATTTCTTCCGTTGACACCAGAGTATTTAGTTCTCTAAGCTCAACTGACTCAATTATTTATTAAGTTTAACAGGAAAAACCATAATAAAAATCATTTAACATTTATTGAGATTAGTTAAGGCCATCCTAGGAGTTATTTTAAGCACTCTACAGGCAGACTTTAACTCATTCTAGCCTCACATTTTATGTGATGAATGTTAGCACTCTTATCATTTAACCTAGGAGAAAATTGGGGTGCAAAGAAGTGACATAACATGTCCAAGATCACACAGTGGGTAACTAGCCAAGCTGAGACTTGAACCCTGGCAGCCTGACCCAGAGCCATGCCCTGCACCCATCCCTGAACTGGCTCGCCATATTAGGCTAGCGCCATCCTCATTTTTCATGCAGAACCTCTATGTCTTGACAAGAGGAATTCTCCCAAGTTGGTCCTTCCAGGGTAGAATAGATTTATTTTTCCTCTTCCAGTTTAGGAGATCTTTCAGTGAAGAACCGAAGCTGCAACTACAGAATGTAAATATTGAAAGAACCAGAGAGAAGCCAAGTCTTCCATCTAGTGGTGCGAGAATGGCTGGTGGTGATTCAATGTTCAGCTTCCTCAGGCAGCTCCAAGTGGGAACAAACAAGGAAGTCAAGTATTTCAATGTGTTTTCTGAGTCACCACCTATCTGCTGGGTTTGTCTTTCTTTGGCAGAGTGTGCAATTTACCTCAGTACACTTGACCTAGGCAAAAATGTTGTCAAGGAACAGATTCCTGTATTTGATAATTTGTTATTCTACAATATTTTAACCATGGAGCCTCTAAGCAGCAAGGAATCATGAAGAACAATTTCTTCTTATGCAAGTTTAGAACTGGTAACAATTATGTGTTTTTGTGATTGTGAACTGATCTGTGTTTTGTTGATTCTGTTCTGATTTGCAATGATTTTATTTTCACTGAATGTAGTAAGGATAGATGACACTGTCAGAGGTGGGACAACAAAAATGGCAAGTTTGCTTTGTGATTGTTAATGTTTTCCTATACACTTTTTTAAACAGCTAGCAAATTCACTAAAATGGATAAAGCTGTCTTAAACTCAACAGTTTATCTCAGGTTCTACAAATGAGACTGCAGGAAGCTTTGGACCAGACACACCTAGTTTTATACCATACATGTGAATAAAGTGTTACAATGAAATCTGCTGTTGTTCCTTCTAAGGAGTTAGGTGTCTAACCATCAAGACAAAAGTACCTCTGCCAACAGTTTCCGGGGGCTTTGCCTGGGGATAAAAACAACAGGGCAGGCCTTGGACATAATCCCTGGGACAACCAAGTTTGCTCTGCTTGCTTCCTCCCCAGAACAGCAGAAACAGAGCCTCCTTTTTGCTACTGTAGGAGCAAAGGGAAGGCTTTCTGAAGGTGAGCTGGAATGAACTGACAATAGCTGGTTAAATAGGAGGAACCATATACACATTTATTAATTCACAGGGGAAAACAATCACAGCATGGAAGTCATCCACAAAGTGTGAGACTCCCCCAGAAGGTCAGATGCTTGTGGCTGTTGAGGCTTAAATAACTTCCTGAGCTACTGAGAGGAATGGAGGCTTGGACAGGGATGGGTTGGGGTATCCCAAAGGGTGGTAAGGAGTGAGGGGAGAAGGCAGGTGTCAGCCTTATGATACGGATCATCTCTTAGGAGCTGCCTCAGAAGAAAAGATGCAAAGTCTGTTTAAGAGCTGAGGCTGTAGCTCAGTGGCAGAGATCCTGCCTAACATGAATGAACCCTGGGTTCAATCCCCAGTACAGCCAAAAAATAAACCCTAAATCTGTATAGATAGGTTCAGGAAATTTTCTGAGCATGGGAGCTTTTATTCTCTTTTTTATTCAGCAGTTCGACTTTCCTGGTTAATGAAATTTCATAACAATTACGCACATTTTGGGAGAGGAGATTCAGAGGAATCCTCTCCCTGCCTATGGGAGAGAAGGATTGAGAGACAGAGTGGTGGTGGTGACTTCAAAAAGAAAGCTTGACTTTGCTCCTTTAGTTTCATATTACCATACTTGGTGTTTGGGGTGTTGTCTTCTGAGCTCCAACATAATCAAATCGTTCTTGCCTTTCTATGTTCTTTCTCTTTACTCCAATAGCGTGTCAAGCTTATCTCCAGCACACTCTGTAAATTATCTTTTTATGTTTAACTTCACTAACTACAATCTTCATAAAACCCTTCCTTTGTGCCTCCTTCACTTCATGGCACAGCATCTAACATATCTCAGGTCCATTCATTCCACATCCAATAACTGTTCCTTGAGTGCCCGCTGTGCAGCAGGTACTGGGATTATCATGGTCACTAAAATAAAGTTCCTGCTCTCGTGGAATTTCCAGTCTAGTTGGCTGGGCTAAATGGAACCATCAGAACTCAACAGAGAATCTGGTACCAGCCCTCCAGTCTTTGACCAAACCCCTTCATACTACATTAGTTCCCTCTGTTGGTCTTACATTTTATTTGCATTTTAGATCTTTTGTTTTGAGGCCGGGCAGGTACTTCTATTGATTATATTTCTGGCTTCTTAAAGAAATCTGCATTAGTGGGAACATGGGAGAAGCCCTGAGAGGACAGGACCCTTTCCTGCCCTTCTCATCATTCCAGATTTACTGAGGGTCTTGGAAGTAAACCCCACATTTGGTGCCTGTAAGTGGGAGATTATCACAAGGGTCTACAAATCAGTCTCAGCCCTCGCCCACCTTAGTCCACTGGGGCTACTATAATGAATACTATTGACTGAGTGACTTGTAAACAATCGGCATTCCCTTCTCATAGTTCAGGAAACCAGGTAGTCCAAGATCAAGGTGCAGACAGATGTGGTATCTGGAGAGGGCTCCCTTCTTCCTTGATAGATGGAGGCTTCTCACTGTCCTGAAAGGGTAGAAAGGATAAGAGAGCTCTCCTGAGTCTCTCTCATAGAAGCATGAATCCCATTCATGAGGATCCCAGTCTTGTGACCTAATTGCCTTCCACCTCTTAATGCTGTCACATAAGGGTTAGGATTGCAACACACACATTCTGGACAGGGGAACATATCCCATCTATAGCTCTCCCACTCTTGTTTTCTGCCTTTGGTAGAGGCTGATACGCAGAGTCCTGAGTGTCCGAAGGATGTCTTTCAGTCTTTCCCATTTTGTGCCCAGAGTCTCACTAAGTTGCTAGGTTACCCAGGCTGGGATCAATTTTGCAATCTTCCTGCCTCAGCCTCCCATAGTGCTGAGATTTCATGCATGCACCCCTATACCAGGCTAAATACGTATTTTTAAAGAAGGATATGCAGGATATGGAGAGACAATCCCTCATTGTTTTTTGTTTTGTTTTGTTTTGTTATCAATGCAGTTTAAGTGCCGGAGTCCTATTTATCAGTGTAGAATCAAAGCATGAACTCTGCATTATAAATCCCTGGACCGGAAACATCTCTACTTTACAAATGGGGATGCAGGGCCCAGAGGCACTCAAATAAAATAAAGTGGAGAATTAAAGTCATTGTGATTTTGCCCAAAACATCCAACTAATCATAGACCCCTAAAATATTTTCTCTTGGATTTTGGGGACCAATGCCTTACCGTTCTCTTTTACCCCTCATGAGTGCATGTGACACAGACCACCACCCAGAGTGACTGAGAAATTAGGAGCAGAACCTGAAACCCCCTGACCTCACATCTGCATCAGGGATCTTGATGACTGAGCCACTTTTCCAGTCTATCAACAGGCACGTTGGCTTCAAAGAAATGACAGGAACACATTTCCAGGGGATCCTTAAAGAGAGGATGAATTTCCTCCAAATAGTGCGTGCTTGGATTCTCTCTTTGGCTCTTTTTTTTTTTTCATTTGAACCACTTTTTATTTTTTAAAAGAAGACTCATTTGTCCATTTTCCATCACTATAGCAAAATACCTCAGGCTGGGTAACATATAAGGAAAGAGGTTTATTTAGACCATAATGTTGTCCAAACACCAAGGCACAGGCTCTGGGGAGGACCCCCTGGTGGATGCATCACAGTGGAGGAAGCAGGAGAGAGCAGATCATAGAGAGACAGGAAGCCAGAGGGAGGGGTCGTCTTGCTATTTTTGTAGCAACTCACTCTGTCAGAGCTAACTGCGGTCCTGTGAGAACTACTTAATCCTTTCCAAGTGAAGGGACACCAGGGACCTCTCACTAGGCTCCAACTCTTAAACTTCCTACCACCTCACCACAGCCACACTGAGGACCAAGCCACTGACACAAGAATATTTGGAGATGTGCTCAAACAACATCCAAACTATAGCCAAGACTCAGACAAGCAAATGTAAAATAAAAATACCAGAGAAGTATTGTTCTCCCCAGTGCCTTCACCACTTTGATCCCCTTTGCACATGCTTTCATTTTAAAGAAAAATATTTATATTGCACAATGCAGTATCTTGATCAAAACTTTTCTTTTTAGAAGTAAAAGACAAAATGCTTTGGATAATGCTGGGAAAAATGCAGAGAAAGGGGACTTGTCACACACTATGGGTGAAAATGTAATAGTAGAGTCATTATGGAAAACAGCATGAGGTCCTTCAGAAGACTAGAAATAGAACTGCCAGCCAAGCATGGTGGCAGATACCTGGAATCCCAGCAATTGGGAGGCTGTGACAGGAGGATCACAAGTTCAAGGCCAGCCTGGGCTCCATAGTAAACCCTTGCCTCATAAAACAAAAACAAATTCTGCCATGTGATCCAGCAATCTCACTACTGGGTAGGTGCCCAAAGGAAATGAAATTAGAATATCTAAGTGACACCTGTACTGACATGTTTATTGCAGCACTATTCACAATACCCAAGGTGTGGAGCAATCCCAAGTGTTCATCCATAGATGAATGGGTGAAGCAAGCTCCATTTTACCATGTGAATGGATAGATATACATAATGGAATATTATCAGCCATAAAAATGAAATTCCTTTATTTACAGCAACGTGGATGGAGGTAGAGAATAATATGTTAAGTAAAATGCCAGGCACAGAAAAATAAATACTACATGTTCTCACTGGTGTGTAGAAACCAACGTGGACCTCAAAGAGTAGAGAATAGAATAGTGGTTACCAGTGCCTGGGAACAGTGTTGGGGTGGGAGAGGTGGAAAAATTATATTTAATGAGTACAGGGGTGCAGTTGGATGGGAGGAACACCTTCTAATATTCTATAGCATAGTATGACAGCTATGGTTAACAATGATTAAGTATTTGTTAAATTGAATATTTCAAAATAGGTAGTAGAAAGGGTTTAATAGTCCCAACACAATGAAATAACATATCTGGAGTAATAACTGTACCAGTTACACTGATCTGATTATTACACATGGTGTACATGCATTGAAATGCCACACTGAATCTGATAAATATGTACAACTATTATGTGTCAATTTTAAAATATGCATTAAAATAAAAAAGTAAAATGTACTAAAAGGGTATAGAAAATTCTTTGATTAGCTACCTACTGGCCAACTACCATACCCCATGCTCTTTGCTTAAAAAAAAAACCACCAAGTGGATTCCACTGGATATTTGGTATTAAATGGTTAACTGGTACCATAGCTTACGATATCTTTGACCACATCAAACAATTTCTCTTCATGCTACTCAGAAGTGATCAGTAAGTACTTCTTCGTCAGATAAATTGCACTGGACTCACTAAAGCACTATTTCATGAGAAAATAATAAGCAAACACGTAGCCATCTGTTTTGGCCTCCTTTGCTGCATAAAGTATGTTTTTAGATAGATGTATAAAAAAAATAAAGAAATAGGTTTATTTACTTATTTTTAAAAAGAGCTTCACTGTATGATCAGAAATTCACTCTGACCTAAAGAGAGTGAAAGATTCCTGGGAAGGCTCCACCTGAATTCATTCATGTTTCATTGCCCCAAGTGAGGGCCCAAACTCTTCTTTACTTTTTATGAAAAAGATTGGAGCAATAACAGTAGAAAGTGTCCAGGTATATTACAAACTCTATCAACGTCAAGTTGCTATGAAAGTTGCTGCTCCTTTGTCCATCATCTGACAGGTTCTATAAACAGAAGCAGGCGGCTCTGCCTCCTGCTCACCATCACTCAGAATGGGGTGCACAACGCTGGAGGGGCTGGCTGAGCAGCTGGCGTCTCATTTGCCTGTGTAGACTCACAGGAAACCTAGACAGAACGCAAAACTCTTAGATTCCTCAAGCTTTGCCTCAGGAGGATTTCTACTAGCAGATCAGTGATTCCTGATAGTAAGATCTGGACTTTATAAAATACAAACCAACAGGAATCCCATGTCTGTCATGTGAATTTATGCTCAAAAAGTAATTGACATTTCTGTAGCTTCCACATAGCACTTTGTGGATTCTCTGGAAAATAAAAGAAAGAATAAAGGTTTTGGAGTCAAATAGATCTGCATGCAATTCTCAGCAGCAATCCACTTAGTTATATGACCTTGGTAGGTTATTTAACACTCTTAGCTTCAGTTTTCTCTTCTGTAACACGAAGGTGAAAATGTACATCCCCAAAACTCTGCTGGAAGAATTAAGTGAGATAATGTCCATGAGACCCTGCTCTCAGTACCTGGAACATTACATATACATGTATTTTGGGGATGGAAAAAAAGCAAAGATACAAGTGAAGAATAAAAAGCAGACAAAGAAGAGGAAAGCAAGGAGCAGTGGGAGAGAGAGTGAAAATTTGATACAACGCTTTTTTGTTGTGGGAAACATCCTCAATGCTGAGCAATCTGCTGACACATGTTCCAGGACCTGGCTGTTTCTTCCTCCTATGGTTCAGCTTTTGGCCATTTCATTCCTCATTTGCACCTTCCCTGGGAAGAAGACTGAGAAGTCGAAGCTCAGGTCAGTCAGTTTTACTGTTAGAAACTCTTGTCAAGATTGAGTTGCGAGAAGAAAAAAAAGTGCAGGCAGAACAAAAGCTAAGAATCTCTCTCCCTCTCTCATCTTTACTGAAATGTCTCTCTCAAAAGGTTTGCCTCCTCCTGTGCCTCCACTTTCTCACTCCCACTTATTGCTTACCCTCTGTGGGTTGTCCTCTGCCACACCTTCTCCCAGCCTGGCATTCCACGCAGCAGCTTATCTTCTCAAAGGTCATTAGTGGCCTCTCTGGTTGCCAGATCATGTGGCCTGTTCTTAGTCTATGTGGTAGTGGCATAGCTAACTTTAAAATTCACTCTTTCTGTGCCTAGCAATGGCCCAGGTTTCTGAGAATAGTAGCAGTCTACCCAACTCCACTTGTCCTTTCTTCCTTGTCTTTCTTTTCTGGAGCTATCTAGCTTCTCTAAGATATTCCATTTCCAACTTCCTTTGCAGCTGGAAGTGAGATAAAGCGAGACAGATGGGCAGCCAAGAAAGTCATCAGCCAGGTCTTGTGATGCTGGGAACAGAACCCTTACTGTGGTCTCCTTCTCCACCCAGCCAGGATTTTGGAGACCTGAGATCAGAACAGAATAATTTTAAAGCTCTAGGACTTACAGTTAATTCCTAATGAAATTCTCCCTTTCTCCCAACGCAGGTGTGGTAGAAGTGTCTCCCTGTGAAATAAGTGTCCTGCTGGTTGGAGCTGTAGGGTCTTTGGGAAGAGAAATGAAAATCCATTTGGAAGAAGAGTCTGTATGAAGCATTAGAAGTGATTCTTGGTTATTTTTTTGCTATGTGGGTGACATATCCAGAGATAGAACTGCAAGAAATAGGGAAGGGAGGCCTGGACCCACCCCAGGTATCCATTGAAAGCAGGCTCTAAGGGGGCCTCTTAGCTGAAGCAAGATGGAAATGCCCAGGACCCTTTTTTGCCCAGAGAGTCAGGGGGGACTGGAAGAGCAGAGGTACAGCAGAGGGGCCTGGAGACAGTTAACCCGGAACCTGAGCCAGGGCTGGGGAGGAGGCTGTGTCAGGGTGGGTGGGGCTGGAGTGGGGTGGGGCAGCCAGGGCAGACTGTGCAGCATGGCAAAAAGCCAAGTAGAAAAAGCTGAAAGGGGTATAAAGGTCACTGGGGAACACCCCTGTCAGAACTGGGGCCTTTGGACTTCAGTGAGTCACTGAAGCAAAACACATAACCCTTACCAGTTTTTTTTTTTTTGTATTAAATTCTTTTATTAGTACATTGTAGGTATACAACACAATTATATTTCTCATTGGGAATTGTACCTTTACATAATGCATCTTGGTTCTTATTTTTTCCCCATTCCTAGCCCTCCCTTCACACCCTCCACCCTTCCCTATTTACAAAGACTTTATTTCCATTTTTTCCATTTCTCATCATTTTTTCCTTTCCCTTCTTTCCTTTCCCCTGCCCCTCCCACTACCCCTACCCCTTTGGACCTTTTCTTCCTATTTTGCATTATCGATTATTCATTCTAATCATTGGTACATTTTAGGTATACAATATAATGACATTCATCATTGGAAATTTGCACCTTTTCATAGTCTCTCTTGGTTCTTATTTTTCACCCTTGACCAGCCCTCCCTTCAACCCCTCCAGTCCTCCCTATTTACAAAGATTTTGTTCCTATTTTTCCATTTTCTCATATTAATCCCATTCCCTTCTATCCTTTCCCCTACCCCTCCCACTTCCTTCCCCTTTACCCCTTTTCTTCCTATTTCACATGACCTATTATACATTTAGTCCTTCTTTACACTTTGAGTTTCTCACACCAGAGACACTATTCGGTATTTACACGTGTGTCCTATTGATTTCACTTAAAAGTATCACATCAGTGTGCATCCACTTAGCTATAAATGTCTGTAATTTCTCATTTTTTATGGCTGAGTACTACTCCATTTTATAAAAAAAACCACATTTTCTTTATCCAGTCTCCAGTTGATGGGCATTTGGGCTGTTTCCAAGTTTTAGCTATCACAAACTGTGCTGCTATGAACATGGGCACACATATATCACTGTGGTATGATTCTTTTAATTCTTTGGGGGGAAGATCCCCAGCAGTGGAATAGTGGGGTCAAATGGGACTTCCAGTCCTAGTTCTTTGAGGTATCTCCGTACTGATTTCCACAGTGCTTGCACCAGTCTACACTCCCACCAGCAGTGGAGCAGGGTTCCTCTTTCCCCACAGCCCCGCCAGCATTTGTTATTGGTTGATTTCATGATAGCAGCCATTCTTTCTGGACTGAAGTAGAATCTCAAAATTGTTTTCATTTGCATCTCTTGAATGACCAGTGATGTTGAACATTTTTTCATGCTATTTCTACTTCTTTGTCTGAGAAATGTCTGTTCATTTCAGATGCCCATTTTTGGATTGGGTCTTTAAATTTGAGAGGTCTGATCTTTTTAAGTTCTTTATAGATTCAAGATAGCAGACCTTTGTCTGAGGAAGAGCAGGTGAAGATTTTTTTCCCACATTGTGGGTTGTCTCTTCACACTGCTGGTGGTTTCTCTTGCTGTGCAGAAGCCTTTTAATAAGAAGAGATCCCATTTGTTGATTGTTTGTGCTAGTTCACGGACAACTGAGGTTTTGTTCATAAAATCTTTTCCTATATCGATGTCTTCAAGGGTTCTACCTAACCTCTGTTCCAACTGGTTCAGAGTTTCTATTTTAATATTTAGATCTTTAATCCATTTTGATTTTAGTTTAGTGCATGGTGAAAGATATAGGTCTAATTTTAATCTTTGTCAAGTTGAAGCCCAATTTTTCCAGCACCATTTATGAAAGAGGCTATCTTTCCTCCAGTGAGGGTGTTTGGCTCCTTTGTCGAAGATGAGATGGCTGAGTGAGTCTAGCATTGTTTCTGCATCTTCTAATCTGTTCCACTGGTCCTCAGGTCTGTTTCTTTGCCAGAACCATGCTGTTTTTATCACAGTAGCTTTGTAGTATAGTTGCAGGTTGGGGATTGTGATACCCCCTGCCATGTCTCTGTTACCTAGAATTGCTTTTGCTATTCTGGGTCTCTTCTTGCTCCAAATGAAGTTTTGGATTGTTTTCTCAAGGTCTATGAAGCATGCTGCTGGGATCTCAATTGGAATTGCATTAAATCTATATAGAAGTTTTGGAAGTATGGCCATTTTCACTATATTAATCCTTCCTACCCAGGAGCAGGGGATGTCTGTCCATTTTCTGATATCATCTTCAATCTCTCTTTTCAGAGTGCCATAGTTTTCAGAGAAGAGGTCTTTGATTTCTTTCATTAGGATGATTCCTAGGTATTTCAGTTTTTTGGATGCTATTGTGAAAGGAATTATTTGCCCTATTTCTCTCTCAGGGAGTCTGTCATTGGTGTAGAGGAAAGCTATTGATTTTTGTGTGTTGACCTTGTAACCAGCTACTTGACTGAATTTGGTTAGTAAGTCTAGAAGACTTTTGGTGGAGTTCTTGGGGTCTACTATATAGAGTATCATGTCATCTGCAAATAATGACAATTTGACTTCTTCATTTCCTATCTTTATTCCTCTTATTTCTTTCTCTTGTCTAATTGCCATGGCTAATGTTTCCAGAACACTATTGAACAAGAGTGGTGATAGTGGACATCCTTGTCTTGTTCCTGATTTTAGTGTGAAGGATTTCAGTTTTTGACTATTTAGTATGATATTGGCTGTTGGTTTTTCATAGATGGCTTCTATCAGTTTGAGGTAGAGACCATCTATTCCAATTTTTTGTAGGGTTTTTATCATAAATGTATGTTGGATTTTGTCACATGGTTTTTCTGCATCTATGGAGATAATCATATGG
Source organism: Heterocephalus glaber (assembly GCF_053883595.1). Lineage (NCBI taxonomy): Eukaryota > Metazoa > Chordata > Mammalia > Rodentia > Bathyergidae > Heterocephalus > Heterocephalus glaber. The sequence continues at coordinate 14,290,677 of NW_028258173.1, read as the reverse complement.
TTTTTGTCCTTGGCTCTATTGATATAGTGTATTACATTAATTGATTTTTGTATATTGAACCATCCCTGCATCCCTGGGATGAATCCCACTTGATCAGGGTGTATGATCTTCTTGATGATCTTCTGCATTCTGTTTGCCAGTATCTTATTAAGGATTTTTGCATCTATGTTCATTAGTGAGATTGGCCTATAGTTCTCTTTTTCGGTTGGGTCTTTCACTGCTTTGGGGATCAAGGTGATGCTTGCTTCCAGGAATGAATTTGGGAGTATTGCTTCCCTTTTGTTTTCCTTGAAGAGTTTAAACAGTAGTGGCAGTAGTTCCTCTCTAAATGTCTTGTAGAATTCAGCAGTGAAGCCATCAGGGGCCGGGCTTTTCTTAGTTGATAAGTTTTTAATTATGTTTTCAATTTCATTGGTTGATATTGGGTTGTTCAGAATTTTTAGGCCTTCTTCGTTCAACTTTGATAATTTTATATGTATCTAGGAATCTGTCCATTTCTTCTTTGTGTTTTCCATCTTATCGGCGTATAGGTTCTCAAAGTAGGTATTGATGATCCTCTGGATTTCTGCTGGGTCTGTTGTCATTTCACCCTTTTCATTCCTAATTGCATAGATTTGGGCCTTTTCTTTCCTTTTTCTGACAAGGTTGTCTAAAGCTTTGTCAATTTTGTTGATTCTTTCGAAGAACCAACTCTTGGCTTCATTGATTTTTTTTGTATCGTTCTCTTAGTCTCCATTGCATTGATTTCTCCTCTGATCTTTATAATTTCCTCCCTTGTATGAGCTTTGGGGTTGTCCTGCTCTTCCTTTTCTAGAAGCTTGAGGTGCAGCATCAGGTTGTTTAATTGGGCTCATTCTGTTTTCCTAATATGAGTATTCACTGCTATGAATTTCCCTCGTAAGACTGCTTTCATTGTGTCCCATAGATTCTGATATGTTGTATTGTCATTGTCATTTAATTGAAGGAACTGTCTGATTTCTTCTTTAATTTCCTCTGTGACCCATTGGTTATTCAGAAGTGTGTTGTTCAATTTCCACGTGTTTATGAAATTTTTCCAGTTTCTTTTGCTATGGATCTCCAATTTCATCACACTATGGTCTGATAATATACAGGGGATAACTTCAATTCCTTTGCACTTACTTAAACATGCTCTATGTGTGAGTAGGTGGTCTATTTTTGAGAACGACCCATGTGCAGCTGAGAAGAATGTGTATTCTGATTTTGTGGGGTGGAAGACTCTGTAAACATCTGTTAAGTTCATTTGTTCAAGAGTTTGATTGAGTTCTAGTATTTCATTACTTATTTTTAGTCTAGTTGATCTATCTATTTGTGACAGTGGCGTGTTGAGGTCCCCCACTACAATTGTATTAGTGCATATATGACTTTGTCTGTTAGTATTTGTTTTATATAGTTGGGTGCACTAGTGTTTGGTGCATAGATATTTATGATTGCCATCTCTTCCTCTTGGATTCTTCCCTTTACAAGGATGTAGTGTCCTTCTTCGTCTCTCTTAATCAGTGTTGGTTTGAAATCTACTTGATCTGCCAAGAGGATAGCTACTACTGCTTTTTTTCGGGTTCCTGTCACATGGAGTATTGTTTTCCACACTTTAACTTTCAGTCTATGAGTTTCCTTTTGAATTAAGTGTGTTTCTTGTATGCAGCATACTGTTGGATTTTGCTTCTTGACCCATTCTGCCAGTCTATTTCTTTTGATTGGTGAATTGAGACCATTAACATTGATGGTTATAACTGAAATGTATTGACTTGTCATTGCCATGACTTTTTCTTTTTGTTGGGTTCTCCCCCTTTACATTTAATTTCTTGTCATGCCAGATGGGTTCATTCTGCTTTGCTTCCTGGGGTTGTGATCCTCCATGTCTGTTCCTAGGATATTGTGTAAAATTCTTTGGAGTGCTGGTTTGGTATTCATGAAGTTCCTAAGGTGCTCTGTGTCATGAAAGTATCTTATTTCTCCATCAATCTTGAAAGATAGTTTTGCAGGGTACATCAGTCTGGGTTGGAGGCTGTTTTCTTTTAGGGCTTGGAATATGTCACTCCAAGCTCTTCTTGCCTTGATGGTTTGTGTTGAGAAGTCTGCTGTGATTCTGATGGGCTTTCCTTTGTATGTGATTTGTTTCTTTTCTCTGACTGCTTGGAGAACTTTGTTCTTCTGTTGTGCTTCTGGAATCTCAACAATTATATGCCTATGTGTAGATTTTTTTTTTTGATCAAGGCTATTTGGAGTCCTACATGCCTCACTTATCTGTATGTCAAGCTCTTTTCCCCTGCTTGGGAAGTTTTCTGCCATTATTTCTGTGAAGAGATTTTTTTATGTCATCTGCACTCTCTCCTGTTTCTTCATTGACTCCAATCAGTCTTATGTTATTCTTTTTTGCATCATCTAGCAGCTGCTGGATTGATTTCTCATGTTCCCTTATAATTTTGAAGCAATTTTTCTTTTCCTGGTCACTAATTGCAATCTTATCTTCTATATCTGAAATTCTGTCCTCACATTGGCTCATTCTGCTGTGTAGACTTTCAATGGAGTTTTTCATCTCCTGGAAATCTATTTGCATCTGTTTTATGGATTCCATTTGTTTCTTATGTTGAGATTCCATCATGTTCCTCAGCTCCTCTCTAGATTTATTAATCATGTCTTGCACTAGGGGCACAATTTCTCCTGTTATCTGAGAAATTATTTCTGATTTCATTTTTTCCAGATCCCCTTTTGTTGCCAGTTCAGTGGGTCCAGGTGGTTGAGTATCAGAGTGTTCCATCTCATTTCCCTTTGGGGTTGCTGTAGGTGATCTGGAAGTCTGGTTTTGAGACTTATTTACATGTTTTCTCATTTCGACTGGGGCGGGGGGCTGTTAGCGCCTGCACGGATTACCTCCTTTGAGCTGGGTGAGGTGAGACAGTGGCCTGGAGCAGCGGTAGGGATGGTGACCCAAAAGCCCTTTCCTGTGGGCTGGGAGCAGCCGGAGGGTTGGTGGCCGGGAAACCCCTTCCTCTGGACCAGGAGCAGTGGGATGGTGGCTCAGAAGCCCCTCCCTCTGGGCCGGGAGCGGTGGGTCAGAAGGTGGCCCAAAAGCCCTTTCCTCTGGGCTGGGAGCAGCGGGAGGGATGGTGACTGGGAAGCCCCTTCCTCTGGACCAGGAGCAGTGGGACGACGGCTCAGAAGCCCCTACCTCTGGGCCGGGAACAGTGGGACTCAGTACCTTGGTCTGGTGGTCTGGTGTCCTCTGCGTCTTTGTAGTGTGGAATCAGGTGGCTGCCTGTCTGCAGTGGGGTGATTCCATGTCTTCCGCGTGACTCAGGACCTCGGTAGGGCGTGCACAGACCTGCCTCTCTGCCGCCGGCTGATTCGGCGGCGTGTTCTGTGCGACTCGGACCTCGGTAGGGCATGGGCAGACCTGCCTGTCTGCAGCGGGGTGACTCGGCGTGTGTTCCGCCCGACTGGGGACCTCGGTAGGGTGTGGGGCTTCCTTTTTTTTTTGGTACCGGGGATCGAACTTGGGACCTTGTGCTTGCAAGGCCGGCAGCAGAACCACTGAGCTAAATCCCTGGCCCCAGTTTTGTTTTCTTAGTGACACATCTTCCTGATACCTTGGGGCCATTCTACTGGCTAATCTGGAAGTTTGTGCCAATCTACTGAGTCATCTACTAGAAAGCCTGCCTCTGACACATAAAACCTCTGAAAGATAATCTACCCTGTAGTAGGGAGGCACGGAGGAATCAGACACATTTTTGAGACTTTGGGTAAATCTCATTTCTCTTCTGAGCCTCAGTTTTCTGCAGTATAAAAAGGGAATAATAAAGCACACCTATCATCTTTGTTGTAAGAACTAATGGAAGTTGCTTATTTAAAGCAGAAGTGCTCACACTTCAGCTACATGCAGAGGTTCTTAATATGTAGATTGCAGGGTCCTACCTCTAGAGTTCCTGGCTAAGGGATGTGGGTGGGGCCTGTAAATTGGATTTTGAACAAGTTCTTGGGTAATGTTGCTAATGCTTAACCTGAGACTAGCTTCTGAGAACCACTTATTTAAAAAGCGCGCACGCGCTCACACACACACACACACACACACACACACACGAGTTCTTTCTAAGACTCTGTAACACCAAGCTTAGCCTTTAAATAAATACTATTGACAATTGTTCCATCCTACAGATATCAGCCTGCTATGCAAGTCAGGAAAAATATATGTTATGGTCTTTGTTTGCAGAGATAGTAGTAACAAAGCTAACATATGCAAACTTTTCACAAATATAATTTTATTTGTTCTTCAGCAAAACTTTCATCTTGTAGATGAGGACATGAAGAGTCAGAGAGGCGAAGTGATATAGTTCAATTCACTCAACGGGAAGTGAGAGTTTGGACTCAAACTCATATTTCCTGCCCCAGCCTGCCATCTTGTCCATCAAATATTGATGCCTTTTTCTTTCATTGTTGTAATAATCTAGTTTTTTTTTCTGTTTTCATACATCTCAAGGACCTTTAATGAGGTGAGGGATGTACTAGACACTCTGTAGCTAGATGACTATCACCTGCAGCCCACAGGAACAGCCTAGTATTTGTCACTAAGGTTTGCTTAATTTTAACCAAGGAGTAAACTCAAGTGGCTCATTGCACAAGAAATGCATTATTTTGGACTTTCTTCCTCACCAAGGATGCTACCTGCCTTGTAGATCTGTGCTGGAAGCACTGTGTCCCAGATGGAGAAATGCAGAACCACGCTTAGTCAATGATTGCTGAAAAGCAAATGGAAATTGCCTTCTATCTAGGGAAAGAGAAAGCCAACCACTTGCCAAAAATGGGAAGTTCACAGGAGTGGAAGAAGAGCACTAGTTTTGTTTGCAGCAGAATGCAGAGCCAAGAAGATCCTCTCACTCCAGTGCTATCAAGGAGTTGTCTTTGGCTGCAAGGAGAGGTGAAAAGGAACAGCTGCAGGAACCAGAAGCACCTGTTAACTAAGCTGGGCTCCCCCACTTCCCAGGCAACCCGGGCAAGTCGCCAAGCTCCTGACAGCCCCACCTCTCAGGGCGGTTAGGAGAATTCCATGCCAGCATCATCCGCACTGAACAGGCCAGCCCTATTCCTCACACACTGGGATTGACTTGTAGTAGAACTTCATGTCTTTCTGATTGTTGTTACTTGGTTTTTCCTACTTTATATCAGAGCACTGTGGGCAGCGGGCCCTTTCCTGGAAAGTGAAGAGACCACCTGCTCCTTCTCCCCACACCTGGAGGCCAGGTATGTGAACAGATGTGGATAATCGTGGAATGTTATACCTTAATTTAGGTGGTCTGAAAGCCGAGCCAGAGACAAGGACTTGGGTGTCAGGAGTTTATTTTGAATGTGATCCCAGGGGCAAGGCTGAAGGATTTGGGAAAGGAGATGTAGTATGAAAAAGCATAAATTAAGGTTGTCTCACTAAGGTGCTCACAGAAAAAGCCCTGGGGCTCCATCCTGTTGGGAACCATCTAAGAAACCAAATAGAATGAATGTCACAGTCGTCCCTTAAAAACAGATGGGTAGAGCAATTCTGTTCCTCATCACATATCCAAGAGAAATGAAAATATAGTAAATGTCCACACAGAAACTTACCCACAAATGTTTATGGATAGCAGTACATAATTGTCAGATGACAGAAGCCAGGCATGGTGGTGTATGCCACCGCTTGCACTTGGGAGGCTGAGGCAGGAGGATCATCACAAATTCTTGGCTGCATAGTGAGTTCAAGGCCAGTCTGAACTGCATAGTGAGAGCTTTTGTTAAAAAAGGTGGGGGGGAGAAATAATCCAAATACCCATCAGCTAGTGAATAAATAAACCAAATGTGGTATATCTATACAATGGAATGTTAGGAGCCATACACAGGAATGAAGCGCTGATACCTGCTATGACATGGATGAACCTTGAACATTATGGTAGTGAAATAAGCCATTCACAAAAGGTCAAATACTGTACACTTCCATTCATATGAGGTGCAGGTTCATCAAATTCATGGAGACAGAAGGCAGAACGATGGCCTCCAGGGGCTGGAGCAGGAGCAGATGGGGCATTGTGTAATGGCTACATAGTTTCAGGGTGGGACCGTAAGTTCTGGAGTCGGATGGCAGTGATGGCTGCACGATGTGAATGTGCTTCATGCTGTTGAATTGTACACTTAAAATTGTTAAGATGATTTTTTAAAGTCAGTTGTTTTCTGTGTAAATAGAAGAACTCTATGTATTTTTAAAAATAAACAAGAGGTGGGGCCCAAGGTAGTCCTGCTGGGAGTCACGCTGACTGTGAGGCCCCATGCCTGGGCTTCATGCCACCTCATCACACTTGGTGGAGCCTGAAGAACCCATGAGCTCTTTGGTACCCTCCCAATCCGTCCCTTTTGTGCTCATGTTTACCAGCTGTTAGTTGTAGCCCAGACCTCTGCTTCATACACATTTAGCATAAAATCAGCAAAGGAGACAAGTTTTTAGAGTCTTAGGGCCAGACAATATCACGGAAGTGACAGTTTTTAGACAAGCTTCAGCCTTTCTTTGCAGGAAAAGTTAAGTAGGTCCACCTGGTGAGTCAAGAAAAGTGTGCTCTGTGCAGGAGCCCATCTTTGGTGAGGGTGAGGCCACTTCCTCTCCATCTGTCATCTGGTAACACAATCTCCACCGTGTTGGGGCTACTGCAGCCATCATGTGTGAGCAAATTTGTCTTTTCACCAAAATACTGAGAGTAATGGAAAGGGAAGGGAACCATCTCAGCCCTCTTGTCCCTGGCACCAACCCTGGACTTCATAGCAGGAATCAGGAGACTCACTAAGGAAGAAAAGCAAAGGGTTTCCAACTGGGGTTATTCTCTCCACATCTCACTCACTCGTATCCCCAAGAAGGAAATGTCTTCATGGCTCACTTCAGGGAGCTCTTCAGAAATAACTGAAGGACAGCAGCTGGAAGGAGTGAAGGAGGCAGAAACTGACCACAGGGGAAGTGACTGCTTCCTCTGAGCATGCATAAGTGAACTCCTTGCTCCAAGAGGACCTTTATGGAGCCCATTGATAAGACTCCCAGAGCAGCACTGGCCAACTGGCAGAGACCATGTCTTGGCAAGGACCAGGACTTCTCTACAACATCTTGAAACCCAAGGAGGAACTAGGAGAGATCGTGGTGATCAGTCTAACCTCTGACCTACTTTTCTAAAGCTCAAAGCCAGAGAGCTTTATGACCAAGAGGAAGAAGGATGAGATCCTCCAGCCACTTTGGGAATTGAGTTTTCAACTAGTTATTGGGAAAGAGTCCAAATAAATTTAAATTTGGCTTTAAGATATAAAACAAGATAATTGGACCTTTGGTACTCTGGTTTTTATACTCAGCACATAACCTTTTTGCTTTTCATTTTCCAGCCTTTGCTATAGTAGGGGATGTTTTGGTGAAGTCAGATGCGCCATTATTTTCCCTGCAACAGCATTCTCTGTCAGTGAGCTCTGTGCGGGAAGCCACACATTACATATTCTTGAGCACATGGCACTTCCTTGAAATGGCAGGCAGTTCTCTAGCTGCCTGCTCTGTTGTCACCTCTTTCCTGTGGGTGGAGACCCACTTTCCTTCCTTGATTCTTGCAGCTGTTAATATTTTGTCATCTACACTGACCACAGAGGTCCCAGAGTCAATGTTGCTTCAAAAAGTATCCATGGGAGTGTTTCTGGATGAGGTTAGTATTGGAAACAGTAGACCCAGTACAAACTGTACCCCTATTGCGGGTAAGCATTGTCCAACCCATCCAGGGCCTGAATAGAGCAAAAGGCAGAGAGGAGGAATTTAGCTTTCTTTTTCTGGCCTAACTACATAAGATGCGAAATCTCATGTCATCTGCCTTCGGACTGAGTTTTACACCATCTTCCCTGGCTCTCAGACCTTCAGACTTGGGCTGAATTACACCACAGACTGTCCTCCATCTCCAGCTTACAGATGGCAGATCATGGATTCCTCCGTCTCTATTGACCGAGTGAGCCAATTTTTTATTTAAATTTCATATATATATATGTATAGATAGATATGACATTTATTATATATGTACGTATGAAATATACCTATGTACCCCAGTTTTCTGTTTCTCTGGAGAATTCCATTACAATTCTTCAACCAACTTCTACTTCCAGGCCAGGGATGCCTCTCTTCTTCGGGCCTCTGGTGGTCTTTGAGGACATCGGGACCTTCTCCCTGTCCTCAGCTCAAAATTCCTCCTCACCCAGCCACTTCAACTGCTTAAACAGGCAGGAGCAGCTGGACATTCCCAGCACAGCATTCCTCAAACCTGGCCATCTGTGAAAGCACTGGAGCAATGTAAAATACATCTAGATCCTGAATTAATGCCTGACCATGTCAGAGCCTCCAGGGGTGGGACCAGATGCCTGCAGTTTCATAATCTTCTCAAGTAGGTCTGAACACAGATGGGCTTGGGAACCACAGTCTTGGCAAAAGCTTCTCTAACTTCCCCTTCCTAAACACTGAGAAGCTGCTGGAAGCCTCTGGGAGGAGCGTGGGTCTACAGTTCAAGTACCTACTGAAAGCTGAAATGTATGCTTGTTTCATCAGCACATGTACTAAAACAAACAAACAAACAAAAAACTGAAAAGTCTCTGAAGTCCAGTGTTTGAATAAAATTCATTTTTATTCTGATGGCTTAAAGTGTCAGTTCTGCTCTCTCTGCCTAACTGTTCATTTTGTCTTGATTGCAATGTTAATGCCACCAGCCATTATAAACCCAAATTTCCTGTCACTCATCACATATGAACATTTCCACTCTCCAAGCTTCCTTGAAAAGATGAATACGGCACTTTATTTAGCTACAGCTCAGATCCTCACAGCAACATGCACGGTAAATATTACTGTGCCCATTTTGTAGAGGAGGAAACTGTAGCTCAGTGACACAACACAGCGAGTAAATGACAGAGCCACACTCTAAAATTCTCTTTGATTGTGGCAAAATATACATAACAAAACTTATTCATGTTTAAGGGGCAAATTCTGTGGCATTAAATCCATTTACAATGTTGTGTATCCATCACTACTATCCAGTCCCAGAGCTTTTTCATCATCTGGGGCAAAAATTTTATACCCATCCTTCCAACAATAACCACTGCTCCTTTTCTGTCTATGAATTAGACTACTCTAGGTACCTCACATGAGGGGAATCACAACAGCATTTGTCCTTGTGTTCATTTAGCACAAAGTCTTTGCCATACACCCATGTTGTCACATATATCACATAGACCTGTGATTAGAACCCAATTCTAATGTATTCATGGACATGGGGTATCCAAAGTGGTGGGTGGTTCTGGAACCAATTGCCCTGTTTTCAACTGCTATCAATAAGATAGGCCAGACCCACTAGCAAAGAGGTTTTGGTTTTTCGTTGTTTTGGCAGTGCTGGATCACACCTGTGCTATGCACTAGCTCTATCACTGAGTGACAGCCCCAGCAGGAGTGAGTTTGTTTTTTTTAGAAAGAATCCCCACCCCTATACACACACCAGCAGTCTGATTCATTGAATCTGAAGTGGACCCAGGGATATCTTTTGGAAGAGCCTTTGGAAACTGGGGATGTACTCCAGGGTTAGGAACCACCAGATTAGATGGTGGCTGACTCCTTCCCACCACCAGATCTCTGATTCCAGGGTTGGGTAACCATTCTCAGCAGAGTTTAGGCTCTGAAAAAAAACTTACAAAAAAACTCTAAGGATTGTTAAAACCTCTGAGAAACACAGGTGAGTGGTAGGTGGTTATGTCATGAAGATGATGAACACGCAAGCCCATTAACATCAGGAAACATTGCCAGGTTCAGGAAATAGTAACAGAAGTCAGTTCCAGGTCTGCAGGAGCAATACCCCTGGCTGCTTTGGACTGTACAGCTCATGGTATGCTGGCTGCTCTCTGTAGCTCCCCCTTCCTCATTCTCCCTCCAGCACGTCTTGGTCCCTACCTACCCGACACTTAGTACCAAGGTGCAGATGTGGGTTGGGAGTGAAAGCAGAAGAGGGGCACCACTAGGATGCAGACAGGGGATGCCAGTCCTGCTCTAGGCTTAATAAACAGGCTTCAGATTCTCTTCCACTGTCGAAACGTTGGACACAGCACAGGAACTGGAGGTTGTGGGGTCCTCTTTTTTTCTTTTGTGCTACTAGGAATTGAGCTGGGGTGCTTAACCACTGAATTACATCCTCGGCCCTTTTTATTTTGAATCAGAGTCTGCTAAGTTTTTGAGGCTAGGCTTGAAGTTGCAATCCTCCTGCTTCAACATCCTGAGTAGCTATAATCACAGGTATGCACCACCACTTCTGGTTCTGCATTTCTTTTTAAAAGATTTATTTTGAAGATTGAAGAGGATATCAGAAAATGGAAAGACATCCTTTGTTCCTGGGTAGGAAGGATCAACATAGTAAAAATAGCCATACTTCCAAAACTGCTATATAGATTCACTGCAATCCCAATTGAAATTCCAACAGCATATTTCACAGAACTAGAGAAAACAATCCAAAAAATTACTTAGAACCAGAGGAGGCCTAGAATAGTAAAAGCAATTCTAGGCAACAAAGACAAGGTACAGGGTATCCCAATCTCCAACTTGAAACTAGTCTACAAAGCTACTGTGATAAAACAGTATGGTACTAGGAAAGAGACAGACCCAAGGACCAGTGAAACAGATTAGAAGATGCAGAAACAACTCCAGACACACTCAGCCACCTCATCTTCGACAAAGGAGCCAAACACCCTCACTGGAGGAAAGATAACCTATTTAATAAATGGTGCTGGAAAAATTGGGCTTCAACTTGCCAAAGATTAAAACTAGGCCTATATCTCTCACCATGCACTAAACTAAAATCAAAATGGATCAAAGATCTAAATATTAAAACAGATACACTAAACCTGCTGGAAGAGAGGTTAGGTAGAACTTTTGAAAACATTGGATTAGGAAAAGACTTTATGAACAAAACCTCAATCACACTGGGAACTAGCACAAACAATCAACAACTGGGATCTCATCTTATTAAAAAGCTTCTGCACTGCAAGAGAAACCACCAGAAGAGTGAAGAGACAACCCACAATCTGGAAAAAAAATTTTACCAACTGTTCCTCAGACAAAGGTCTACTATCTAGAATCTATAAAGAACTTAAAAAAACAGACCTCCCAAATTTAAAGACCCAATCCAAAAATGGGCATCTGAAATGAATAGACATTTCTCAGACAAAGAAGTAGAAACAGCAAATAAACATATGAAAAATGTTCAACAGCACTGATCATCCAAGAGATACAAATGAAAACAATGCTAAGATTCCATCTGACCCTAGAACGAATGGCTGCTACCAAGAAATTAACCAATAACAAATGCTGGCAGGGTTGTGGGGAAAAAGGAACCCTTCTCCACTGTTGGTGGGAGTTCCACAGATTGGTGCAACCACTGTGGAAATCAATGTGGAGAGTCCTCAAAAAACTAGGATTAGAGGCCCCATTTGACCCAGCTATTTCCCTGCTGGGTATCTTCCCAAAAGAATTAAAAGAATCATACCACAGTGGTATATGCCTACCCATGTCTGTAGTGGCACAGTTTGTAATAGCTAAGTCTTGGAAACAGCCCAAGTGCCCATCAACTGGAGTCTGGATAAAGAAGATGTGGGATATCTATCTATCTATCTATCTATCTATCTATCTATCTATCTATCTATCTCAGCCATAATGAGGAACTGGAGACATCTATAGCTAAATGGATACACACTGAGGCTGTACTCTTAAATGAAATAAATAGGACACACATGTGTAAATACCAAATAGTTTCTCTGGTGTGAGAAACTGAAAGTATAAATGAGGACCAAAATGTATAATAGATAATGTGAAATAGGAAGAAAAGGTCCGAGGGGGAAGGGGAAGGAGAATGGGGGGGCGTAGGGAAAAGGAAAGAAGGGAAAAGAAAAAATATGAGAAAAGGAAAAAATGGAAACAAAGTCTTTGTAAATAGGGAGGGGTAGAGGGGTTCAAGGGAGGCCAAGGGAATGGGGAAAAAATAAGAACCAAGATATGTCATGTACAGGTACAAATTCCCAATGATGAATGTGGTATACCTAAAATGGACCAATAAACTCAATGAATTAAAAAATTTAATTTTGCTTATAACTGACACATAACAATTGTAAGTGTTTATGGGACACAGTGTGATGTTTCCATATATGTATACATTGTGCAATATTCAAAGGAGGGTATTTACCATATCCACCACCTTATACATTGATTATATCTTCATGGTGAAAACATTCTTAATCCTCTTTTCTGGCTATTTTAAAATATTCAATGCAATATAGCTAAACATACTCACCCCACTGTGCAATTGAATATCAGAGTAGATTTCTTCTGTGTAACTGTTGATGTGTATTTTTGGCCAGTCTCTCCCTATGCTCTCACCCAACTCACCTCCCAACTTCAGGTGACCTCTGTTCTACTCTCTACTTCTATGGATAACCTAGATTGTCTTCATTTCTAACAAGAACCCTCATATTGCTGCCAATATCCTTGGTTCCAGATTCTGAAGCCCCAGTGCCTGAACCTGAATCATCACTCCACCTCCTAACAACTATATGACCTTGGGAAACATGCTTAACTTCCATGAGCCTCAGTTTCTGCATCTGAGAAAGGGGGAAATGATAGTACTTATGTCACAGAATTGTCAGAAATGCATAACGTAGAGTATGAAAAGATCTTAACACAGTATCTGGTACATAATAGCAATTGTACATCAATATTTATTAGCAGAATAAAGAAAAGGGGTTTCTAGTGAGAGGAGGTGAGAGGCGAAGAGAGTAATTTCTGCACCAGGAGTTGAGCAAGGCTGTGCCCATGGCTCTCTCTTCTAGTGCTTTTTTTTTTTTTTTTTTTTTTGCCACCACCCTACAAGTTAGTCCACTTGGAAAATACTGCTGCTTTCTGATCTTTACTTTTTACAGGACTTGTTCAGATGGCACTGGTATAAAGACTGAAGCTCATGTCGCTGGTGGGAGCCATTGAAGGGCTTCCCTTAAATTTGGTGTCACTGCACCTGCTCAGCAGCCTACCTTGCTGGGCTTTAGCTCAGCCATCCCTAAATTGCTACCCTATTGCTTCAGTCCATGTATAGAGAAATTGCTAATGAGCCTAGCCTGATTCAGGAGGGAACATTCTTTTCTTCCCCAGGTGAGACTTCACTGACTATGCACCAGGAGCTCTGAGTTAGGTGATCTTATTAGCAGGTTTGGCTCTCCTTTGGCTGGGCACTTGCAGTGTGTGCCAAGGGATGATGGTGGGGGAGCACCTTTACACAGGCCTACTGGCCTGTCTTGTTACTAGCTTCCTGAATCGTCTGTAGGCCTCCTAAACATTCAAGACTCTGACACTCAGCTAGCTCAGTTTTTATTTGTAACTACCAAAGCCTGATATAACTCAGGAGGAAAAGTCCGAGTTAGAAATGTTGCAAAAATCAAACACAAAAGACCTTTGCAGATAAAGGACCAAACCCAGAGTAGCCACAGTGGCTAAGGAGGTGTTTGGTGTCTCTTCTAGAATAGTTTCACGTGATCTCTTTTAGTCCACCAGAAGGATGAAGGGATGGGTCAGACTCTTATCTATTACTTCAGGAGCCTTAATAACTTAAACCCAAGCTTCAGACCCTTTTTGTGCCTTACTGCCACTAAGAGTAGCCAGGGTCAAAGGGGAAGGAAGTGGGAGGGCTAAGGGAAAGGATAGAAGGGAATGGGATTAATATGAGAAAATGGAAAAATAGGAACAAAATTTTTGTAAATAGGGAGGGCTGGAGGGGTTGAAGGGAGGGCTGGGCAAGGGTGAAAAATAAGAACCAAGAGAGACTATGTAAAGGTGCAAATTTCCAATGATGAATGTCATTATATTGTATACCTAAAATGTACCAATGATTAGAATGAATAATCGATAATGTAAAATAGGAATAAAAGGTCCAAAGGGGGTAGAGGTAGTGGGAGGCACAGGGGAAAGGAAAGAAGGGAAAGGAAAAAATGATGAGAAATGGAAAAAATGGAAATAAAGTCTTTGTAAATAGGGAAGGGTGGAGGGCGTGAAGGGAGGGCTAGGAATGGGGGAAAAAATAAGAACCAAGATTCATTATGTAAAGGTCCAATTCCCAATGAGAAATGTAATTGTGTTGTATACCTACAATGTACCAATAAAAGAATTTAATACAAAAAAAAAAAGAGTAGCCAGGGTAAGGCAGGTAACGCAAGGCAAGCTAAGGCGAGGATAGACTGATTGTGGCTGGCATTTTTGATCTCTACTTTTCAAGGCTGATTATTTTCTGGTTAGGTCTTATTTTAGGGGAAGCAGGGAATTTATTTCTCACAGTTCTGCAGACTAGAATTTCCAAGATCAAGGCACCAGCAGATGCGGTGTCTGGTGTGGGCTGGTCTCTGCTTCCAAGATGGGACCTTGTTGCTGCATGTGAACATGGTGGCAGGGATGAGGGATATGTCTCCAAACAGGGGCCAAACTCACTCCTTCCAGTCCTTTTGTAAGGGCACTAATCCTACCCATGAAGACAGAGCTCTCATGACCTCATCGTCCCAGAAGGGCCCCACATCTTAATACTGTTGCACTAAGGACTAAATCTCAATGTGAATTTTGGAATAAACATTCCACACTATAGCAGAAAGTTTCAAACAACTAAGACCACATTGCTATGAGGCAATAGCAGCCTCGATGAATGCAGGATTCTGAATAGAAGAATTTTACAGGTGATTCATATCTTGAAACAAGACAATACATCTCTCACTTTAGCCATTTCTTGGGCAGCTCTTTCTGAATGCATGTCATGTGCTCTTACAGGGAAAACACAGCCTATTTTTAATGGATTTCATAATCATCATTATGATGCCCATTTTTACAATGACAGTTTCTAGATTTGTTAAAGTGACGGTCCTTATACAAGATAACCTAGGACTTCTAATCTTTTATAACTAAGCTTTATTGCTGTTTTGATTCTAAAGTGATACAATCTTAAAATTTTTTAACAGGTTATTTTCTTTTTAGTAATTTCTACTGTCTCCTTCAAGGCTCACATTTTGTTATCTTTGTCTCTTTGTAATATGCTTCTAGTAGAATCCTTCTTGTTTATTATCATTTATCTAGGGTTAGGCTGGGAAACTAACAGCCTAGCTTATTACTTACTATGCATAAAAAGTACCTAAATATAGACAAATGCTTAGCCAACCCATATCACTGTCAGGATAGAACTTTCTAATGGACTATGGAAGTTTAGGCTATGGAATCAGAGACTCATAAATAAATTGCCTCTAATTGGTACTGGGAGCTTCATCGCATGACCCGATTATCCTCAGCTTCAGTTTCCTCAGTGTAAAAACAAATAAAAAATAAGTAACACCTAACTTGCATGGCTACTGTGAGGATTCAGATCATCATTCTTGATGACAATGCTTAATTCCCCTGCTTGTGTAACCCCAAGAAGGCACCATGGAAACATTGTCTTCTTTTCTGCATCTTCCCTGTGTATTCAGATGTTATGGAAGAACGCATCTAGGACAACAGTTCTCAAATGTGAATTTGCATCAGAATCTCCTGGGGGGAGGGTTATTAAAATACAGATTGCTAGGCCCCACACCCAAAGTTTGTGATTCCATAGGAATAGATTGAGTTGTGAGAATTTGCACTTCAAATACATTTCCAGGTTATCCTGGTGAAGTTTCTGCTGCTGGCTCGGGTCCACACACAGAACCACTGGTCGAGGAGACAACAGACTGGGGTCCAAATCCCTGCCTGGCCACTCAGTAGTTATGTTGATTTGGGGGTCATTTACCTCTCTGAGCCACAGTTCTCTTACCTGAAATACAGGAATCTGCCTCATAAAGTTGTAATAAACATTAAATGAGATGGCAATTGGAAAAGAGGTCTTCATACATCTTAAGTTTTCCCTCTTTGAGGCAGGGTCCTTACCTGATGCACTAAAAGCATCAGGACTTTTAGTGTCCTAAGGAACAACAACAACTAGATGATGTTCCCCCTAGAATTATGTATTTCTTATCTTAGATACATCACCACAAGACCTGTCATTTGCTCAGGAAAACAAACAATAGACTCTGTAGTGGGTAGTAAATATTGAGGCTGCACAGGTAGTTTAGGAAGCCAACTTCCTTAACTTCCCAACTATGTGCCTCTTGGGGAAATGATGGATAGATTAAAAAGTATTCCCCCCTTGCAGACTAGAAAGGGTTTTACAGGGGAGCATATATAAGCCAACTAGTCCTTTGGGTGTATGTGGGCTGTGGGCATCTGTCTACACTCATCTGAGAATATATTTATAAGTTGCAAAGCAGGTAGAGCTCTAATTGTATTTATTCTGTTCAAATGACACACTCGCCAGGAGAAAAATAGTCTTTTTGCTGTGAAATTGGTTTGCTGGGGCTCTGCCAAATGGAAGCCTTATCATGGCAAATGCATCAACTTCAATTATTCATTTCTATTTGCTTGAAGAAATATTCTTATGTGACATACATATGTTCATGCAGTTCCTTGTTGCAGCAACAGGAACTAAAAAATCACTTTCACACATAAATGCAGCTCCAAGAGTTGTTATCACTAACTTGTGTTCTCTATACCACTTACACATTTTCCATTTAGCTGAAGAAAAGGTAGTGCTTGGGTAATCTGGACAAATTATGGAGCAACAGAAGAGGATGTTTTCCAGTGTTCCTTCAAGTAAAGAGGCAAAGCCCAGGCTACCATCTGCTATTACTGATGAATTTAAATATGTCTATCATTAATGTTCAACTGGTTCACCAGTTTCATCTACTGAATCAACATAAGTAAATGAGACTTCAAGTCTTTTCAATTTATTGGCAAGTCCCCCATGGCATACATTTTAGGTTCTGTTCTGCCATCTGGTGTTCACTGAAGGAAATGTCTGGAGAACCTTATGAGTTAAATATCCAGTGTTTTCCTAACACGTAAGTGATGGGTGTGAAATTGTTATACTCTCATTGAAAGGCAATTCTAGAATCTCTGCCAAATTCCAAGGGAAGGAAATTTGAGAATATATATCATAATGAAAAAGGCATACACCCTTGGTCTAGAGATTTTGCTTTTATAAATTCATCTTATGTATATGCACAAAGAAATGTATACAAGAATATTCTGAGCAGCACTGTTTGTACTAGCAGAAGACTGGGAACAAAGTCAATATCCATCAATAATTTACAGATTAAATAAACTGTGATAACCCTTTCAATTAGTATGCCATACAGCTGTTTAAGATATAAAGCAACAGCGCCTGCCTCACAAACGCAAGGTCCCGAGTTCGATGCCTGGTACCAAAAAAACCCCCCAAAACCAATAAAATATAAAGCAAATCCTATCTTAGATATGAGATGATCATCAAGATATATTGTTAAGTGAAATAAACATCTGGAACAGTGAGTATAACATGCTGACACGAGTATAAAAATGTTCATATATAAAAAAAAGTTCATATATGCATAGAATATCTTTAGAAGGATACTCAAGAGAGTGGTGACAGTGATTGACCTTGAAGACCAGAACCAAGGTGATTAGCAATGCAAAAGTAACTTCTCTGTCACTATTTACATTTTGCACTGTAGGAATAATCTGGACCTTTATATGTATTACCTATGCAAATACATTTTAAACACCTTTATCTTTCTGAGATTCCAAGTTGTCATGACTGTCGAGTACTCTCACCATAAACATGAACATCTCCACCTCTTATATTGGGGAATTGCACAAGTTAAGCTTTCTACTATGTAAATATTCACATGTGTAATGAAGACAGAAGAAGCATATAAAAATATCTCTTCTCCCTCCCTCCCTCTCTCCATCCCACACTCCTTCTAGCTAGGGAAGAGAATGGGGATAGTTTAGAGAGAACCATCAGGGCTGAACCAGAGAGGCTGGAGTAGGCCACAGAGAATTTGGCAAATGAAATAAGGTTTTGGAGAATTTTAAGATTCTTCCATAATGGTGTTCTTAAAGGCACTGGGTAAGGTTTAAGGAATTTGTGGGAGGCTTTGCATTTCAATACAGGAAAGCATCCTTCTTTGAAAACCAAAGCTGCCCAAATGGTCTCCACCTAAGGAAATTCTACACTGTTCTCACCCGGTTTTTTACACTAGTAGAAAAGAAAGGCACTATAGGAAGCAGGCTGGTACAAAGCTCAAGCTGATATTGTCAGGCAACAAGGAAATCAAAATGGAGGAGGCCTGGTTTGGGGCACTTAAAATGGAGTGGGGAGGCCCTGTCAATCCGATCTTAGATGCATTGGCAGCTGAACCTTTGAACTGGCCTGAAGACATGCCCACCACAGGTGTCAGCTGGCCTTTGAAATGCTACTAACCACTGGTGGTCTTCTGTATAATGGATTCCTTCCCCAAAACTACCCAGAGACTGAGACACCACTCAATCATTTTCTTACAAGAATTTTTTACCAGTACCAATCCTAATTCCGGATTAACAAATTATGTAATTTCCAACCCCCTTGTGATTTAAAGCTATAAATACAACCACCATTTTGTAAAACCTGAGAGCATATTCTGAAGACTACTTGAATCTTTTCCCAAATTGCAATCCTAATTAGCCTGAAATAGATGTAACTTTCTTTGTTCTTGACTAGGTTGATTTTATTCTTGGTTGCCAGTGTCATGTGGCCAAAATTTACAATATGGGGTTCTTCTTTCTTTCTTTAGTTCTTTCATTCTTTCTGTGTGTTTGATACTGGGGATTGAACCCAGGACCTTTGCACTGAACTACATCCCCATCCCATTTTATTCATTTTGAGATAAAGTCTCACTATATTGCCCATGCTGGATTGGCATCTTGTGATCCACCTGTCTTAGCCTCCCAGAGTGCTGGGATTACAGACATATGCTACAACACCAAGTGTGGATATTTCAAAATATATTTTCCTCCTTTGACTATTGCTCAGATCTAGATTCAGTCAAGGTATTATGTTCAAATAACATGAAGTGATTTTTATGTTTGTCAAAAAATGAAACTTTTGATGAGGGCGTCTACGTGTGGAATAAAGGAGAGGTTTAGAAGTGTGGTAACCACCTTCTCCGCTTTCCATTTTGTGATCCTCTATCTCATTCCCAGCTGAAGACAAGCACTAAATGATAAACTGTTTTGACTTGTTTAAAAATACGAGTTTGAAAAAGATTAAGAAACACTAGAGGCCTGGGATTTAGCTCAGTGGTTTCGCTGCCTGCTGTGCAAGCACAAGGACCCAAGTTCAATCCCTGGTACCAAAAAAAAAAAAGAAGAAGAAGAAGAAGCATTATTCAGTGGTGACCCTGATCTTTTAACTCAGGCTTAGCACACAGCTGCAGCTGGGTTCTCAAGAGATGCGATAAGACCACAAAATTAGCTGTGGTCATGTAAGGGAGGAAAAATAATTTCCTCTCTCTACACTTCATCATTCTTAACTGGGACTCCCTGCGCAAGAGAAAAACAAAAGTTTATTAACATGTACACTTCCTGAATACGTGGGAGAAAACCCAGAACAATGAATAAATCTCTTAGGATAAATCTCAAAGAAAATGTTTAAAGTTCAGACTTAAATACCATCCTTTTCTGAAACAAAGAAAAAAGAATATGGGGAAAGGCCTGAGTGGCATAGAGAGCTAGGAAAAGCCCTGTAAAACAAGAGTCAGGTTTGTCACACAGATTTAATCCATGCCATCTCCATTATTTGAGTCTCAGCTGGAAGTGGTGGTGCATACTTTAATCCCAGTATGCTGGGAGGCTGACACAGGAAGATCTCAAGTACAAGCCCAGCTAGGGCAACTTAGAAAGTTAGGGAGAGCCTGTCTTAAAATTAAAAAAAAAAAAAAAGGCTGGGTATGTTTCTCAGTGTGAAGGTCCTTGGTTTAGGATTCAATCTCCAGTACCTAAATTAAATAAATAAATTTAATTTAATTTTTTAAAAGAGTAGTTATAGTTATTGTTCTCTTCAGGTACAGAGAGGAAAGAGCCTTACAAATGGAGATTTCCTTCACAAATGTAAATTTCCCTTATAAAGCTCAATTTTCCAGAGCTATTCCTGAGTCTGCAGTTTCCCAAAGTAACCAGCTCAAAATACTCCATATGCTAAAAAGCATATTTTGGGGTGGCCTATTCTGGTCTCCTATAGTCTTATTTGGGATTGGCATTTCCTGAGCTTGGTAGCCACCTACTTTTCTGCCGTCTCTGTCTTAGGCCAGTCCCACTGGCTCTCATGTCACAGACTCACTCTTGTTCTAGCTGCAGTCCAGGCCTCACTCCTCCTTTAAGTATCTCCCCTTTTCAACAAGAATGTTTAGTTTTTAAATGCTGCTCTATGTGCTATATAGAGAACCTGATTAAATGAATTCATTCATAGTAACATATGAAGGAAGTTTAACTTTTCCAGGAAGCATTTGTATTTTTCAAAGAGAACTTTATAAGTAGAAGTAACTCTCTGGCTGGCAGGTGTTGCCAGGGATTTCACAGTGGCTTTGAGCTACTACTTTTTATCCTTGCTACTCCGATCAGTCAGTCAACAGCCACAAGTGGAACATTGCCAGTGTGCTGGGCACTGTTCTAGAGACAGGAGATGTAAGAGGTACAGACACAGTCAGCCCTTGAGGTGCCTATAGTCCATACTCTGAGTGGAAGACAGATAATAAATACATAGCAAATTAATAAAGATAATTTTAGCTGCTGCTAAGTGTGAGGGAGGAGTTGAAGCAGGGTGGTGTGGGGCAGAATGAATGAAGAAGGTTGGTGCTTAGCCATGGTGGAAGGCTCCTTTTTACTGTCTAGAGTGGATAGTTGCCTCATGTAAGATGGAAATTATACACCAATTAGGATGATTTTGAATAGGATAAAGTGAGAATTATTATAGAAAAGAAGTATAGTATGTTACCTCATAGGCAGAGTAAGTTAGCTAAGAAGCAAAGCAGTCTGTTCTGTGGGTTGATCAGGCCTAGAAAGGACAGCAGTGATGGTTACTCCACAGACAGAGCAGCTCCAGGAAAGAGGCATTGAAGCTAGCTGCTGTACAGATGTAGAGCCCTGAACAAAGGAAGCATTTCACTTTTTTTTTTTGGTACCAGGGATCGAACTCAGGACCTTGTACTTGTGAGGCAAGTGGCAGAACCACTGAGCTAAATCCCCGGCCCAGCATTTCACTTTTATGATGAATCTCTAAGAATTTCATTAATTTTTTTTTCAAAAAGGAATGGAATCTCTGGGTTGGATGGGATTTAGGTACTTCACAGGCAGGAATTTGGAAACTTAGGGTCACCTCTTGGCCAGATTGGTTGTCATCTTTGCTTGCACTGATCTCATCCAGTTTACCTATACATCCCTCTTTCTTATGTCAAGAAATACAGCAGCTTGCTTACTTAATTAACAGCCTGACTTACTTCACCCTTCTTATCTCCAAAAGTTGCTAGCTCATTTTTTTCCAGGTTGCTGTTTCTTTGCCAGTACCATGCTGTTTTTATCACAGTAGCTTTGTAGTACAGTTTCAAGTTGGGGATTGTGATACCCCCTGCCATGTCTTTGTTGCTTAGAATTGCTTTTGCTATTCTAGGTCTCTTCTGGTTCCAATGAATTTTTGGATTATTTTCTTTAGTTCTGTGAAGTATACTGTTAGAATTTCAATTGGCATTGCATTAAATCTATATAGTACTTTTAGAAGTATGGCGATTTTTACTATATTGGTTCTGCCTACCCAGGTACAAGGAATGTCTTTCCATTTTCTTATATCCTCTTTGATCTCTTTTTTCAGAGTGCTGTAGTTTTCAGTGTAGAGGTCTTTTGCTTCCTTTGTTAGATTGATTCCTAGATATTTCATTTTTTTGTATACTATTGTCAAAGGAATTGTTTCCCTAATTTCTCTCTCAGTGAGTCTGCTATTTGTGTATAAGTAGGCTATTGTTTTTTGAGTGTTGACCTTGTATCCAGCTACTCTACTGAATCTGTCAATTAGTCTAGAAGTCTTTTGGCCGAGTTTTTTGGTCTTGTATGTAAAGTATCATATCACCAGCAAATAATAACATTTTAACTTCTTCCTTTCCTATCTTTATTCCTTTTATTTCTTTCTCTTTTCTAATTGCAGTGGCTAATGTTTCCAGAACTATATTGAACAGGAGTGGTGATAGTGGTCATCCTTGTCTTGTTCCTGACTTTAGCATGAAAGTTTTCAGTTTTTGACCATTTAGTATGATGTTGGCTGTTGGTTTTTCATAGATAGCCTTAATCAGGTTGAGATAAAGACCTTCTATTCCAATTCTCTGTAGGGTTTTTATCATGAATGGGTGTTGGATTTGTCAAATCATTTCTGTGCATCTATTGAGATGATCATATGGTTTTTGTCCTTGACTCTGTTAATACGGTGTGCTACATTTATTGATTTATGAATGTTGAACCATCCTTGCATCCCTGGGAAAAATCCGACTTGGTCAGGGTGTAAGATCTTCTCAATGACCCTCTGTATTCTGTTTGCCAGTATCTTGTTGAGGATTTTTGCATCTATGCTCATTAGGGAGATTGGCCTGTAGTTCTTTTTTTGGGTTGGGTCTTTCCCTGGTTTTGGAATCAAAGTAACACTTGCTTCCAGGAATGAATTTGGAAGCCTTGCTTCCTTTTCAATTTTCTTGGTGAATTTAAAGAGTAATGGCAATAGTTTTTCTTTAAATGTCTTGTAGAATTCAGCAGTGAAGCCATCAGGACCTGGGCTTTTCTTTGTTGGTAAATTTTTTATTACAATTTCAATTTCACTCATTGTAATTGGGATGTTTAGAATTTCTGTGTTTTCCATTTAATTAGAGTACAGGTTCTCAAAGTAGGTATTGATGATCCTCTGGATTTCTGCTGGGTCTGTCGTGACTTCACTTTTATTGTTTTTAATCACATGGATTTGAGCCTTTTCTTTCCTTTTTTTGATAAGGTTGGCTAAAGGATTATCGATTTTATTTATTCTTTCAAAAAACCAACTCTTGGATTCATTGATTTTTTTGTATCATTCTCTTAGTCTCCATTGCATTGATTTCTGCTCTGATCTTTACAATTTCCTCTCTTGTACAAGCTTTGGGTGTGTTATGCTCTTCTTTTTCTGGGAGCTTGAGGTTCAGCATCAGGTTGTGTAATTGAACTCACTCTGTTTCCTAATATGGGCATTCACTGTTATGAATTTCCTGGGCAGAAGTGCTTTCATTGTGTCCCATAGATTCCTGTATGTTGTACAGGCATTATCATTTACTCGTAGAAACTGTCTAATTTCTTCTTTAATTTCCTCTGTGACCCATTGGTTGCTCAGGAGGGTATTATTCAATTTCCATATGTTTGTGGGAATTTTGTGGTTTCTTATGTTATTGATCTCCAATTTTATTGCACTATGGTCTGCTAAAATACAGGGAGTAACTTCAATTCTTTTACATTTACTTAGACATGTCCTGTGAGCTATCATGTGGTCTATTATGGAGAATGACCCATGTGTAGATGAAAAGAATATGTATTCTTATTTTGTGGGGTGGAACACTCTGTAAACATCTATTAAGTCCATTTGTTCAATAGCTTGGTTCAGTTCTAGAATTTCATTGTGAATTTTTTGTCTAGATGACCTGTCTATTTGTGATAGTGGGGTATTGAGGTCCCCCACTATGATTGTATTAGTGCTTATTTGGTTTTTCATGTCCATTAATATTTGTTTTGTATAGTTGGGGGAATTTGTACTTGGTGCATATATATTTAGGATTGTCATATCTTCCTCTTGGACCGTTCCCTTCACAAGGATGTAGTGACCATCTTTGTCTCTCTTAATTAGTTTTCCTTTGAAATCTACTTTGTCTGCAAATAAGATTGCTACCTTTGCTTTTTTCTGGGTTCCTGTGGGGTGGAGAACTGTTTTCCATCCTTTTACTTTCAGTCTATGAATTTCTTTTTGAGTTAGGTGTGTTTGTTGTATACAGCACATTGCTGGATTTTGTTCTTAATCCATTCTGTCCATCTCTTTCTTTTGATTGGTGAATTGAGGCCATTAACATTGATAGTTATAATTGATAGATATTGACTCATCCTTGTCATGATGTTTTACTGTTGTTGGCTCTTTTATTTCTTTTTTTTTTTTTTTCCCTTTCCCTCTAGTGTCTTACTTTGCCTGGTGGCTTCCCTCTGTTGGGCCTCATGGAGTTGTGACCTTCATTGTCTTTTTCTAGGATATTGCTTAGAATTGTTTGGAGTGCTGGTTTGGTGTTCATGAAATTTCTCAGGTGTTCTTTGTTGTGGAAGTATCTAATTTCCCCATCAATTTTGAAAGATAATTTTGCAGGATACAACAGTCTAGGTTGGAAGTTATTTATTTTAAGGGCTTGAACTACTTCACTCCAGGCTCTCCTTGATTTGAGGGTTGTGTTGAGAAGTCTGCTGTGATTTTGATGGGCTTTCTTTTGTAGGTGATTTGTTTCTCTTCTCTAAGTGCCTGTAGGATTTTGTTCTTCTGTTGAGTTTCTGGGATCTTGACTATTATATGTTTATGTGTAGATTTTTTTTGATTGTGGCTAGTTGGAGCTCTATATGCCTCACTTATCTGCATGTCCAATTCTCCACCTTTGTCTGGGAAGTGTTCTGCTATTACTTCTGTGAACAGTTTTTTATGTCAATTGTACTTTCTCCTGTTTTTTTGTGGCATCCTATCAGTCCATGTTATTCTTCTTTGCATTATCTAGCAGCTGCTGGATTGATTTCTCATGGTCCCTTACTATTTTTAAGAAATCCCTGTTTTTATGGTCCTTCACCACAATCCTGTCTTCTATATCTGATATTCTATCTTCAGATTCCCTTAATCTGCTCTGCATGTTTTCAATGGAGTTTTTAATCTCCTGAATATCTGTTCAAATCTGTTTCATGGATTCCATTTCTTTCTTATGTTGAGTGATTATGGTTTCCATTTCTTTCTTATGTTGAGCATTCATGGCTTCTAGCATATTTCTGAGCTCATTTTTTTTTTTAATCTGTTTCTGTTCTAGAGCCTCTAATCATGTCTTTCACTCTGTTCACCATCTCTGTAGTTATCTCAGAGATTATTTCTGCTGTGAATTTTTCTAGAGCCTCATTCATCTGTTTTGTTACTTTATGTGCTATCAGTTCAGGGTATCCAGGTGGTTGATTATCAGACTTTTCCACTTTGTTTCCCCCAGAATTTGCTTTTTGTGGGGTGGAAGTCTGAGTTTGTGCCTTGCTTAAATGTCTTCTCATTTTTAGTTTTTGGTACTGTCCTTGGTTTAGTTCCTGGGTTGATACTTTGAAGTTGCTTATTGTAAGTATCTTTGTTGATGTATTTAGAACCCTTATGGAATGGTTGCTTCTCAGAGGTGTCTTCCAGATATAGCTGGTCTTTAGGTTTTGAGTCTCTAATGGCTCTGAGGCTGTCTCATTTTCGTTACACCAGGAAGGACAACAGATTAGATCAATCACAACATCTTAGCCCAAGTGATACAATTAGCAACACAATAGCATCAAGTACCTCTTAGAAAATGACAATTTGTGGCAGTTATTAATCTATCACCTTTAACTGTGTGAATTAAATCAAAATCAAGGACCAACTCAACATATGTTTATAGTGAATAAACTCTTCAATATAGCAACTTTTCCCTTCAGAATGGGGAGTTAGAAGGACTTGGGGAGGGAGGGATAGGTAGGTAGAAGGATAGAGGAAGGTTAGCAGTGAGGCCAGAGGACACAGGTGAGAGAAGGAAAGAGAAGAAAAGAAAAATAAAGAAGAAATATGAATTAGGGCCAGAACAGGAACACAAAGTGAGATGAAGAACAATGTGGGACAGCAAGGGAGTGGCGGGGGGGGGGGGGAGAAGAGAAAAGAAAGAAAATAGAAAAAGAAAGATTTTAAAAGAGTTGAAAAAGAAGGAAAAAAATTAAAAATAAGAGCAAAAAAAATTGTGGTAATTTTGAAAATAACAAATAAAAGATAAAAATGGAGGGCCTCCTTTAGGGTATGTCTCTTCTGTCACAATAGACAACGTGGGCAGTGTTATAAGTCAATGAATCTCAGTAAGCCAGTCACAGAGCCATGAGATTTGGGCAGATTTCTGGCTGCAAGTCCTAAGTTGAGCTCCCTGTCCTCCTGTAGGGTTAAATTGTGCAAGTTTCTATTGCAGGTTCAGGCTGCCCTTCCCCTGGAGATAGTCCAGGTTCTGATGGGAGGTGATGATCCCTCTAACTTACCAAGTAGGGTGGTCTGGTGTGCCTTTACTGCAGAGATTCTCTTCAGTTTTCCGATGGGCTTCAGTTATCATCAGGGAGACTGAGAGAGGCCCTCTGCTGTTCACTTCTGCAGCTCAGGACACTGGCCTTTATGCCCCTCTGTGCCTCTGCAGTGTGAAACCAGGTAGCTGCACAGCCAAGAGGCCAGAGACTGCGGGTGGGTGGGTGGGGGGCGGTGCTCTGTTGTTGCATGCGCCTGTGTGGGTCCATGGGCAGCTGGTGGGCATGCCTGGGGGGTCCTTACCAGCTCTTGCTTGCAAGTTGGAGTAGCCAGACAGACAGAGCTGGGCTCAGTCAGTCCTGGGCACTCTGCCCGCACAGCTCCATGGTGGGTGTGCTCCTCAAGTTATACTTGAGAAAGGCTTCAATTCCATCTTCATGATGTCCATGTTACTCTTTTTAGTGTGAGTATAATTTCCTTTGGTAGTAAAAGAAAACTAAAAATGAAAGAATTGAGATCTTTGTCAGTTGTTAACCTTATACTACATTTAGAACCCTCCTACATTATAAAGAAAAAATATAAATTGGGCTAGCCTTTCAGGAAGGCAATTAAGCAATATGTATCAGGATCCTTAAACATGTTTGTGTTTTGTCAAAGTAATTCCACATCTAATACTTTCTGTGAAGGAAATAATGTATTTTAAATATTTGTAAGATGATCTAAACTATAGGATTATTCATGCAAATGAAAGATAGCATCTAACTATCCAAAAGTAGAGAAATAGTTTAAATCTAGAGTTTAAATAGTTTAAATCTAGAGCATCTAAATGATGGAAGAATATGTAGGGATTAAAAAAAAAGACCAAGCATTGAAAACACAAATAATAATCTAAGAAAATGTGCATGTTATAAAAAAATACCAAATTAAATACTGAATATAATCCTAATTTTGATGTACATAAATTCTGAAAAGAAATAATTCCAAGAGTGATAAAGAATTTTTATGTGTTTTATTGATTTAAATGAGGCTGTAGAACTTTATTTTCTTTCTGTCTGTCTTCTTTTGTATTTTTTATTTACATTCCTTGTGGGGAGTTGGTACATGTACATGACACATCTTGATTCTAGTTTTTATCCCCTGTCCTTCCCTTTCCTCCATTTTTTTTTTCAGTACTGGGCATCTAACTCAGGACCTTGCACATGAGAGGCAGGTGAGGTGCCACTGAGCTAAATCCCCAGCCCTCCTCCAGTTCTTAATACCTGCTCCCCTTTGAGAAAGATCTATCTCCATACTTCCAATTATCTATCTTTTATTTTGCTGTTTATTTATAGCTTGGGTGTCTTGAAGAAGAGAAACCATGCAATATTTAAACTTGTGTCTGATTTATTTCATCTAACATTGTGGTCTCAAAGTGCATCCACTTTCTTACAAATGATTCAAGTTTTTCTTTATGGCAGAGCAGTACTCCATGGTGTATAATGTCACATTTTATTTATCATTTCATCTGTTGATGGACATGGCTACTTCCAAGATTTAGCTATTATGAACTGTGCTGCTATAAACATGGGCATGCACATATCACTGTTATATGAGAGTCTTTAACTCCTTTGAGAAGATGCCAAGAAGGGGAATAGTTATAGTTGGATCAAATGGAATTTCTAGTTTCAGTTTTTTGAGGAATCTCTACACTTATTTCCATAGTGGTCATACCAGTTTATGGTCACACTAATAGTGCGGAAGTGTTACTTTTCCCTCACAGCCTCTCCAGAATTTATTATTATTAGATTTCTTGATCATGCCCATTCTTTCAGGGGCAAGATGAAATCTTAGTGTTGTTTTAATTTGTATTTCTGTAATGCCAATGATGTTGAACATTTCTTCAAGTATTTATTGGCCATTAGTACTTTTTTTCTGTGAAGTGTCTATTCATTTCACTTGCCTATTTTTTAATTGGATCTTTTATTTGCAGGGTCTAATAGTTTTACTTCTTTATATATTTTAATATGAGTCCTCCTTTAAGGAGTCACTGGAAAAATTTTTCCCACTCCATAGGTTGTCTTTTCACTCTGTTGGGTTTTTGTTCTGTTTTGCTTTATGTTTTTTTGTTTTGGGGGGGGTTGCTATGCAGAAGTTTTTTTATTTTTTTAAAAATAAAACATTAAATTTTTAATATATAATGAGTATGAAGAATAAACATCAACATTATCAACATCAACTGTTTACCTGCTTACAAGATCTAAAAAATAACAGTAGAAATAAATTCCTATGGGAACTATAATGAAAATAAAACTCTACCACAGAAATAATCTTTGCTTCAATTATCACACCTAAGACAGCTTCCACACCCGACGATAGCAAGTTCCATATACAAGTCTGGCTTACACTGACAGCACATGTGTTTTCCTGTCTCCTTTGGTAGGACACACTTGACATCTTGCTCCTCTTCTTGTTTTCCAAGGAGGTTCTTGTGATGTCTCTCCTGTCTGTTCACTGGTCTGCTCCAGAATTCTTTTGAGAAGTTCTTTGGACAGTTACACACCGTTCTTCCCCTGTTGTAATCGATCCTTTATCAATTCCAGTCCCAAACTTCTAAGAAAATTTCTCTGTGATATTTTGTGCTTGTTAGTATCTTTGTAAACTATGAAACTCTTTACGTTTAGGATCGAGTAAAGCATAACCTTTGGCCAACGCTTTGTGTTCTGAGTGACATCATAGTTGCTACATAACTTGTCAACAACATGTACTCCATCTTTCTTTTCATTGTAAAATGTGACCATTTCTGGCTTCCTCTGTATTGAGGATTCACTATCAGTCTTTTTTTGTTTGTTTTGAGACAAGGTCTTGCTATGTAGTCCAGGCTAGCCTTGAACTCACTATGTACCACAGGCTGACCTTGAACTCACAGGATCCTCCTGCCTCAGCCTCCCAAGTACTAGGATTACAGGTGTACACCACCACACCAGGTGTCACTAACAATCTTATCATCATGGTGTAATGAGGACAGTACCAATACTACTTTGTTTTTCTTTGCTATACAGGAGGTCAATGTTACGTCTTTCTGAAACTCAAAGATTATACTATACATTTCTCTATTATGAACTTGCAATATATTTTTCAGGAATCTTCACTTTGTTCTTTCGAATAGTTCCTGTGGAAGTAGTTCTTATGAATAGGTGAACTGGTATTCTTTTAGTAAATGTAACATCAATGGGTAACTAGTGAACCAATTGCCAAATGTGACATTTGGGTTACTTTTTGAAATAGGTGCAACAAATCTGTTCACAAAGTGATACAGTTTATTACTGTATGAAGACTGACCTGGTGGTTGAGTTCCAGGATAAATTTCTAAATTGAAGATGTACAATGTCTTTGCACCTACCAAGGGATATATTTTTATACCATATTTAGAAGGCTTACTTGTATATTGCTGGAAGCTTCAACAACCAAGAAATGATGCAAGTTGTTCATCAATTGTCATGTATTTGGATGGTGTATAAATTGCTTGACAGTTTGAAACAAAGCTTTTAATGAATGAGCAAATAGCAGCCAAATTGTTGGCTTTTTTTCTTTCTTGGCGGTTTTTTTTGTCATCAAAACATAGGCAATTTTGAAGGAAACCAAATCTCTTGAATGTCATTATTGTTCTAAAAATATCAATGCCACATCTGTCACTTCTCCATAAATCCTTTAGATTCTGATGATTAGAATGAAAAGTTTTGCTATGAAGACTTTTAGTTCAGATAGTGAGATGTCATGATGAATATATTTTTGAGCATTACTATTGATGCATTTAGAGTGTTTTCTTGTATTTCACTATTAGTGTATTTCAACGGATCTTGTAGCATATTGTCCATCGCAAACAATTTCCAACACTGAATCACAGTGTTGCCATTCTGTCCAATATGTTTCACTTTTGGCAAGAACTTAATAACATTTTCTGACCTAGTTTTAACATTGGATCATTCAGGTATACATGACCATTCAAATATTTATTTACACTACTATTTTCTTCCTCAACTGGATCAAGGTCTTCATTCTGTACTTCTTTATCTGTCATATCTGTCATATATTGGTAACTTCTTTGGCTTACATGATCCAAATCATCACTGGTAGCTGAATCACCTGATGACTCACTTTCAACCTCCTCCCAGAGTTGTAAAAGCAGATTTTCATGCAACATTGTACTGAATTGGGCTAATTAGTTCGCAGAGGTTTCAGTCCATAATCTGCCTACTCCAAGGCAGTAATGACAAACAGGCCTCACAGAGGAGAAACAACATGGCACACACAAGGCAGCAAAGGTAACAAGAGAGCAGAAGTTTTTTAATTTGATGTGATCCCATTTTTTCATTTTCAGGACTATTTCCCATGCAACTTGTGTTCTGTTCAGAAAGTCCTTGGCCATGGCTCTTGTTTCAAGAGTTTTACTATTTTATCTTCCAGCAGGTTAAGTATTTCTGTTTTAACATTTAGTTCTTTGATCCATTTTGATTTTAGTTTAGTACATGATGAGAGATATGGATGTACATTCAATCTTCTGCATGTGGATAGACAATTTTCCCAAAACCATTTATTAAAGAGGTTAGCTTTCCTCCAATGTGTTTTTAGTCCTTTTGTCAAAGAACAAGCACTTGAATGTACTTGGGTTGTTTTTGCATCATTCATTCTGTTCCATTGGTCTTCATGTCTGTTTTTGTGCCGGTATCATGCTGTTTTTATCACAGTAGCTCTATAATATAACTTTACATCTGGGATTGTGATGCCTCCTGCTTTGCTCTTTTTACCCAGGATTGCTTTTGCTATTCTGGCTCTTTTTGGTTCCATATGAATTTTATGATTGCCTTCTCCAGTTCTGTTAAGAATGCTGTATACTTTTGATTGGGATTGCATTAAATTTGTGTATCAATTTTGGAAGTATGGCCATAGAACTTTCATAATGAGAAAAATATAATTCCCATATGTATAACTCTCCTCATGAAATACAGTACCTCTTGGTTCTTTCTTTTCTGGCCCTCCCTCTTGTTTTTGCTTCATCTTTTGCATCTTTTTATTTACTTGCTTTTGTTTCTTGAGACAGGGTCTCACTGTATACTCCAGGATGACCTTGACCTCATTATGTAGCCCAGGCTGGTCTCAAATTCCTAGTGATCCTCCGGCCTCAGCCTCCTGAGTGCTGGGATTATAGGGATGTACCATCACAATCAGTCTTCATCTTTTGCAATCTTTATCTCATCCAGGATTTAGTTTATTCAACAGCTTGGTTTCGTAGACTTGGTTCATATTACACTCGGAGCTCATTTTCTGTTCTATTCCCCTGCCTCCCCACTTTCTTGTAATTTTTTTAAAATCTAAGCTCATCAGAGAACTTCTTAGGAATTCTTATTAGCTTCTCTGCCTGTCTCTTCTGTATCAGATCATTGCTGAACGCTTTTTCAGCATTTTATTCTCAGGGCCTCATCTGTGAAGCCTCCTTCCCTTTTTCGATCTCTAGTGGTGAGATCATACTGTTTTTTCCTTTTGGATATCTTTCCATGTTTTGTTCCTAATGTATACCATCTGTGAGAGAAGGCCTAGTGTTCTCTCCGTATTCATAAGAGTCACAGCCTTTTTGTCTAGAACTTGTCCCTAACTTGGGATGTGAAGCAGGAAAACGGGGACTGCTAGGGGGTGATGCCAGATCCAGACATCATCAGGACTGCACAGAGGGCTTAGACGATCCCACTGGTGGA
The DNA here is from genome assembly GCF_053883595.1 of Heterocephalus glaber. Lineage (NCBI taxonomy): Eukaryota > Metazoa > Chordata > Mammalia > Rodentia > Bathyergidae > Heterocephalus > Heterocephalus glaber. The sequence goes on along the minus strand of NW_028258173.1, from coordinate 14,258,696 downwards.
GAGGCTGACCCTGGAAGAACTGGCTCTGGCTCCTGATGATCACTGACTGCTAGTTGTTTGACACAATGAGCTTAGTGACTTGCAGGGAAATGTCCACATTATTTTCTATACAAACATGAGTTCCTCGAACAGGAGAGACCTATGATTGTGCTGCCCATGGGAACCAAGGCTAGGTAAGCAGTATCATTAAACATAAAGCTCTTATAACACACATAAACTACATGCCTACTTTTGTGTTGTGGATTTCTGTGCAGGCATATCTTATTCCCCCCCCCAGAGTTTCCATATCATTTATTTGTAATATTTTCAAAACCAGTAAAACCAAAACTCTAACACACTGTAAAAAGGGAAGTGGACAAGATAGTCATATTCTACCACCTAAAGATAACCCTCACTCATATTTTGCAGTAGAGTATGGAACATAGCTCTTTCCTTTTGTCTTTTGTATTTCTATAAATGAGTGCCAGTTCACCAAGTCTCATTAAAATTTATTTGATTATATAATTTGTGTAAGAATCTCAACTACTTTGGCATAAGGCATCTAAGGTATTTCTATTAATGATAGGAAGAATGTTGATGAGACTGAGATTTCATGAGAGCTCACTCTAAACCAGGAACTTTGCAAGGATTCTCTGAGGATTCTAGTTAAATCTTTAAAGTAACCATGGTTAGAAATACTATTTTTATCTCCATTTTAGAGATAAAAGACATGACCATAGAATGTTATTTGCCCAAGATGACAGGAATATTAAGAGGCAGCCAAGACTCCATTCAACTCAAGTGCACCATGATTAAAACCTTTGTCCTTGACTATGACACCAAACTGATTCATGGTGCCAGGCTTATTATTTCTGTGAGGGAGTCATCCTATGAAGGACCAGACTTTGCTTCTTTTTCTACTTGGTTCACCTTTTCCTCTGTACATTTGACATTACAACTATATGTGGACACTTTTCTCCAAATCCAAGCTAAGACCTAAATATCTGGATTGGTAAATCTGCCTAGCAAAATTCCCTCAAATTTCTGAGTAACGTCCTTAGTGCTTTGCTAAAACCACATTTTTTTTTCTGGTGCAAAAGATCCTTTTTTGCATGTGAGGAGGGGTGGGGGGATCTTCTCTCCAAAGCGTGCTTCGGGAAAGCAGCATATAGTTGGGTTCATCATATTCTTCACTTCATAGAAATGTGTCCCACTTACCAACACTACCAAGACAACACTGATTTAGAAAGTGGAATGGAAAATGAGTTTACATGGTGATGAATTTATGTGGTGACATACTATGGCTTTTCTTCTTCTGATCGGTTTTTCTCCCTAAGTATTATCCTTTCACTCCCAATGTGTTTTCTATACTGCTGTCAATATTCTTTTCAAAATAAAACCTGACCTAGTACTTCCCTTCCACTACTTTCAAGATGAATTTCAATTCTTTAACATAGTATACAAGAGCCTTTGTAATCTGGTTGCTACCCTCTTTCTGCCTTACTTACGTTTCTCCTCACCTGAAATATTCTGCACCAACAACATCTAACTATTTGCAGCTGTTCAGTACATCATGCTGTTTGTGGTTTCTTACTTTGGCAACTACATAGGGTATCTTCATTCTTACTCTTATATCTGTACAAGCTGGGAAACTCAGGTACAATATGGTTTGTTTTATTGTGTATTTTATTTGTAGCATTGTACTATAGGTTTTTGTAAACTGTGAACTCCTCATAGGCAGTAGTGAAGTCTTGTTTATTTCTAAAATTCACCTATTAATCATAAAGTAAGGGGTTGGGGATTTAGCTCAGTGGTTTCGCGCCTGCTGCGCAAGCGCAAGGAGCCGAGTTTGATCCCTGGCACCAAAAAAAAAAAAAAGTCATAAAGTAAGGGTTTAAGTGTGTGTAAATGAATAAATGCATTGATGAATGTAGAAGGTAATTCAAAAGAGATCAGGAGTTGTAGAATGCAGAAAATACAGAAAGTAGTCTCCCAGAAATTGTTTCAATTATTCTTGACTAGTGCCCCAAGAATGGTCTTTTAAAAAAAGAATTGGGAGATTCTAATGTGCAGCCAAGGTTAAGAATAACTGCCCTAGACATAGATAGAAAATGCATTATGTATATAATTAGCTTTTTCACGATAAAAGGTATTTATCAGCAGAGAATCTCTGCATCTGCACAAAGATGTTTCAGTACTGACCTAGGGTGACTGTACATACACCCCCTAACCTTAGAAGATGCTTCCTTATCCCCTTTGCAAATGTGTACACAGCTCCTGATAGGTTTTATTATTGTAGGAGCACAGGCACTTGCATCTTTCCCCTGAAGCCTTGTTGGTGGATATTGGCTAGAATCCAAATCCAGAGAAAGACAACATTAAAAGCATTTTTTAAAAAAAATCTAAACTATTGCTAAATATTTAACGACTTGATTAAAGTCTCTGCTTGTGAAGTAAATAAGAAAGATTTCAAACATGTTAAGCAATGTCGTTTCGGGAATACAAAACTTTGGACTTTGAGTCCAGGTTTCTATAATTTAATTTACAAGAAGGGTAGGAAATGATTAAGTTATTAAGAATTTCAAGCATCAGGCTTCATATTTCTTGGGGAGAAATTGTTTCTGTATGTTTTTCAATCTGAGTGTCTGTATGTCTATGTACTCTTATTATACTGATAAATGTAACATAATAGGTGTAACATTAAATCCAAGGTTGGTAATCTTTACTGGTGAGTATAAACCCCAACAATAGAAAATAACTGTATATGGTTTGCCAAAATTCCTTGGATTTTTTTCTGAATGGTTTTTCTATTTGCCCTGCCAAATTAAATTTCAATGGTAAATCTAAATGTGTCTTTTAAATATCATTCAATCTCAATTACCAGCTAGTTTCTCAGTTATTATTCTAGGTTAGTCTTTGAGTATGAGTTGAAGAATTTGGAATGGAAGATAAGTCAGTCAACAGGTCCACTACATGGTGCTAAAGTTATACAGAACAATGTATCACAAACTGGAAGATGGAAATAGTTGAATGATATAATTTCATCTCATCTTCCCAAAAGGCTTTCATGTACATTTTTGGAAGAGTTCTGGGTAAATTTTATCATTCTCAGACACATTCAACCAGCAAAGAACTCAGGACTAATATCTAATTTATTAATTGTACAGCTTATCTTCCATCATCTTTGCATTTAACTGTAGAAGCAAGGGAAATTTTTACCAGCCAGAGAATAAAAATAACAACCACAAGAACATGTGATTCCCTGTTAGACTAAGTTTGATTGAGTTATTTCTTTATTTTCCTGTACCTGTTATTTTGCATCATCTTCCAAAGTTTAGTAGCTGGCAAATAGGAGCCAGGTGTCAAAGTTGAGAGAGAAAGGAGAGATGGAGAGAAACTTAAAATTGAGAAAATTCTACCCACTTTTGCATTGATTTTTAGGGGGTGATGCAAATAATATTCAAGGTGCAGGTTAAGAGTAGTGAAGGCGGGCCAGGGATTTAGCTTAGTGGTTTCACTGCATGCTGCGCAAGCTCAGGGACCTGGGTTTGATCTCCAGTACCAAAAAAAAAAAAAAGAATAGTGAAGGGGGGCAGAGGAATGGGGAAAAAAATAAGAACCAAGATAGACTACATAAAGGTACTAATGAATGTCCAATGATGAATGTCATTATATTGTATACCTAAAATGTACCAATAAAATTAATTTTTTTTAAAAAAGAATGATATCTTGGGAAGGGGTACAATTCAGTGATGGAGCATGTGCTTAGCATGTACAAGGTTCTGAGTTCCATCTCTAGCACCAAAACAACCCCCTCTCCATATTCACAAACAGTATCCTATTGAAAGTACTCTCAAGCAAAACACAAAAGAGCACATATTCCTTTTCAAGTTGTATTCTAAACTCATTTAAATGTCATATATAGAGAGAAAAGTTGCAGGTATAGAACAAAAAATGTCCACATATCCCTTTTTTGGGGGGTAGTATTGGGTATTGAAAAGTCAAGGCCCTCACACTGAACTCTATATCCTAAACGTTTTTCAGTTTTTATTTAAAAAATTTTATGCCAGGGTCTTGCTAAATTGCTCAGGCTGGGCTTGAACTTGCAACCTTCCAGAGTGCTTGGATTATAAGCATACATCATCATGCTCATCTCCATATACTCTTAACCCAGAAATCCCCATTCAAATTTTACTAACTGTCTCCTTAGACCCTTATAGGAAAAGATTACATTATGCACCATTTATTATGTTTCCTTAAATTCCCTCAGTCTTTTCTTTCGCCTTCAGAATCTTTCCCTTTTTGAAGATTACAGAGCAGTCACTTTGCACAGTGGCCCTTCACCTTGGATGTGTTGTATGTGTTGTTTAATAATACAACTCAGATTATTTTGTTTTTAATAGAAATATTGTTGAATGTATTGTGTTCTTCTCCTTATACTCCACGGGAGAGTACACGGTGCCTGTGTCCCATTAATGATGGTATTGATTTTGGTTATTTGATTCAGATGGTGTCTGCTAGGTTCTTCCCAAATAAATTTCTATCTTTCAACTTTGCAATAATTCTTTTATGTGGAGACACTATTAGAGGTGTAGGAGCGTCTCATTTCTCATTCTATGTGCACTCTCTGGTTTTATCGTCTATTGATATTTCTTACCAGAATTAAATATTTCTATGATAATTTCAAAATTTAAAATTAATAATTCCATTATTCCAACTATCTAGTTGGCAGCCTAGTAGAAGGGAAAACTTTCTTATCTCTCCATATATTTGTTCATCTGTTTATTGCTATCACTGTGGAAGGAATGTTTTTCAATTGAGATATAATTAAGTTAACATATAGGTCTTAAATGTTTAGTTTGACGAGTTTTGACGACTGCAAATATCCAAGTAAAACTTAAAATAAGTTATAGAACATTTTCCCTCCCAAGAGATTCCTTCATGCAAGGAATTACAGCTATTAGCAAACGTCATTAAATAACCTTCTTTCTGTCACAGCTCCTCTTAATGTTGATCACTCAGTCTATAGCTTCTGAAAGAAATACTCTCTTTTCAATTTCAACACTCTCTTTTCAAATTTTCTTTTCCTGAGCTCCAGCTTCTTTTGCCATCAACCTTAGATTATCATTATGTAGAACAACTTGGTCTCTCTTGACTTCATTAGTTTTCTCTCTTCTCCACCCATGGAGAACATTCAAGTAGAACCTGGAAATTATCCAGCCAATGAAAATCTTTCTTGTTAGAAGGACAAAAGAAGGATTGTTGTTATTTTATCTTGATGATAATACACTTTTCTTCTTATCATTGAACACAGTGCTCATTAGAAGCACAGTTTAAGAATCACTGCCTGATATGAGCATTTCTCAAGTGCTGTGTCTCAAGGAACCTAAGACCTGTGGATATAAATCAAGACCACCCAAATAAGAACAAGCAGAAGTTATTTATTCAAAGCTTGCCATAGCAAGGCAATCAGCTCACATTACTTGTGTTTGGCAGAGACTCAAAATAAGGCAGAGAAAATATTACAATAGAAAAAAAGAGAAGGATTCAAATATGCCCTGATTGGTGGTTGATATGGGAAAGATGAAGGTGGGTTTATAAATGTGGCACATCCTTTGTGATTGGTTAGGAACATGTTTAGCTTTCTCTTGTTGGGCCAGTTGTTGTGGAGGTTGTGGTTTGGCTCTCTAGGCTGATTGTTATTGAGATTTTGGATTTTGTGGTTTTGCTATTTTCCTGTATAGTTCATCCTTATCAATTTGTATATTTAGTCTCTTGGGGGGAGGTGATGCATTAGATACACAAGTGTGGATGCCTGGATGTCCCCCTCAGGGTCCTCCCAAGTGACATTATTACTGTTGGCACATTGTCTCTCTTCCTGCTCAAATTCTTTTCTTCTTTGAGTCAAGTTTCTAATTCCTAAACACAGATCCAGAAATCTGTCTAGACAGATCTAAGATATAGTATGAATGGATGATCATTAATTTGTGTTCATATGACAGAGAATAGTGAGGATTCAAAGACAGCTCTAAAGTCACAACTAGAGCTACTAGGGGAATCTAGTTACTAAGTGAAGATGAAAGGGAAATGGGAAGAATTTGTGAGAAAAGATGTCAAGTATGTGTTTGGGGCAATAAGGTGGTAGGTACCTCTTTAAAGATAGTCTTTAGAATTATATAATTTGGAATTGTAGCACCATTTTGGAACTGTAGAAAAGGAAGCACAGAGAGTAAGTGACTGCCCTGAGTTTATATAATAAGGGTGTGGGTAAAACATGGGCTTCAATCTTCTGGTGATCCAAGTACAACATACACACAGCAAAAGATAGAGAGTGAGAAGTCAGCTGATCCAGCGATTATCAGGCTTCTGTGGAATGTAGTAATGAACCGTTTTGTGCCATTAAGAAAAATGTCATCCATCGAAGAAGATGAAAAGAAGAAACACCTAGCAGATTTCACAATAGACTCACACAAGTGGAGTAAATGATTAAAGAATGTACGTCTCAAAGTTCCTTTCAATTATGACATTTTATCTTCTATTTACAAAGATAAAAGTACACTCAAAAAGTGGTTTAATGTTTAAGCACTTTGATATTAGCAACTTTCTTTTTGAGCAGAGGAAAACCAACCCGGAGGGGCCAGTGTGAATCATTCACAATGACTTCTCCAGTGCTTGTCTTGCTCTCAGGTTTTCTCTGCCATGTTGCTATTGCAGGACAGAGTAAGTAATTTTTGCTTTTGAAAAATAATTAATATAGCCAACCCCCTAGTATATGTCAGAAATCAATAGTGATAACTTTAAATTCAGGGTGGATACTGGACAGATTGAATTGATGCTCTTTTTAAAAATTTTTATTTTATTGGTACATTTTAGGTATACAACATAATGACATTCATCATTGGAAATTTGCACTTTTACATAGTCTCTCTTGGTTCTTATTTTTCCCCCTTCCCCTGCCCTCCCTTCAACCCCTGATACTTGTTTTTTAATATTGTCATGCCTGTAGCTCCTCCGTAAGATTTTTGGCCAATTTAAGCCTCAGTATGTTGACTTGTAATATGGGAATAATAGTAGTAGTACTACTTCAAACGGTTGTTGAGGGAATTAGATGAAATACTGCATATGAAATATTTGTTGTGGATTTTGATTTGTTATACTTATTATTGGTAGCAATAAATACTTTTCATTTATGGATTTAAAATTGTGAATAGAGATTTCTTAACTACCTGCTTTCTATTTCAGCTTGTCCCCAGCCAGATGATGTGCCATTTTCCACGGTTACTCCATTAAAAACATCCTATGACCCTGGGGAGCAGATAGTGTACTTCTGCAAGCCAGGCTATTTGTCCCAGGGAGGGATGAGAAGGTTGACCTGTCCTTTCACAGGAATCTGGCCCTTAAATACTCTGAAATGTACACGTAAGTCACTGCCTTCTCTCATATTCTCTCCCCGAAACTGGGTTCTGAATATTTTGAGAGGCATAACGTACCCTGCCATGATCAGGGTGCAGAGGTCTAGCAGGGCTGCACCATGGAGGACTGTGGAGGGACAGGGGTTGTGGGAGGTACTCCATGGGAGAGGAGAGTAGAGGCAATAGGTGTACTTAGACTTCTCTAAGAAGAAAGCCTGAGCTAAGGGAGGTTAAAAAAAGGAGCTCTGGGGCCGGGGATTTAGCTCAGTGGTTCTGGCGGCTGCCTCGCAACCACAAGGTCCTGAGTTCGATTCCCGGTACAAAAAAATTTTATATATATATATATATATGCTAAAAGACAAGTAGAAAGACTCTGAAACATAAAACTGACACCAAAAAGGCTCTTGAACAAACAAAACTTGGGGAATTATCCTATCTTCAGACTTTATTTCAAAATGAAAGAAGATTTAATAGTTACTGAATAAAATGAATATGAATTTCAGCTAAATTATGCACTTTATATATTTACACTAAAATATAAATATATATTTAATAATATAAATTATATAACTCGTTATAATTTTATTGTAAATGGTTTCTTTTATTTATTCCTGAGAACATACCTTACTTTTCTTTTTCTGGTTTTTTTTTTTTAAGTTTTTTTTGTTATCAGGGATCGAACTAGGGTCCTTGAGCTTGCGAGGGAGGCGGCGAAACCACTGAGCTAAATCCCCGGCCATAATGGCCTTACTTTTCAAAGACAAATGTTAAAAGGGATCTCATCTTATTAAAAAGCTTTTGCACAGGGGCCGGGGATTTAGCTCAGTGGTTTCGCCGCCTGCTGCACAAACTCAAGTACCCAAGTTTGATCCCCGGTACCAAAAAAAAAAAAAAAAAAAGGTTTTGCACAGCAAAAGAAATCACCAACAAATTGAAAAGACAATTCAACGAGTGGGAAAAAATTTCAGTCAGATGTTCTTCAGACAGAGGACTAATATCTACAACATACAAAGAATTGAAAAAAAATCAGACCCCCCCAAATTTAGAGACTCAATCCAAAAATGGTCATCTAAAATGAATAGTCACTTCTCAGATGAAGAAGTACAAACAGCAAATAAATATATGAAAAAATGTTCAACACACTAGTCACTCGAGAGATGCAAATTAAAACAACACTGAGATATCATTGCACTCCAGAAAAAAATGGCTAATATCAAGAAATCAACCAAAAACAATCAACCAAAAAATGTTGGTAGGGCCGTTGGGAGAAAGGAACCCTTCTCCACTGTTGGTGGGAGTGCAGACTGGTGCAACCACTGTGGAAATCAGTGTAGAGATTCCTCAAAAAACTGGGATTAGAAATCCCATTTGACCCAGCTATTTCTCTTCTGGTTATCTTCCTAAAAGAATTAAAAGCATCATACCACAGCAATATATGCACACCGGTGTTTATAGCAACACAGTTTGTAATAGCTAAATCTTGTAAACAACCCAAATGCCCATCAACCAATGAATGAATAAAAAAGACACGGTTTTTCTGTGTAATGATGTATTACTTAGCCATAAAGAAGGATAAACTTGAGACATTTGTAGATAAATGGATGCACCTTTAGCCCATACTCTTAAGTGAAGTAAATCAAACATATGTGTAAATATCTCATTGCCTCTCTGGTGTGAGAAACTGAAGGTGTAAATAAGGACAAAAAGGTATTATAGATATTGTGAAATAGGAAGAAACTGTTCAAAATAATACCAAGCATCAGATACTTTGTCAATAATTAAAATGTTTTATACAAAAAAGGTATAGTTTTCTTAGAAGATGAGCTCAGAGATAGATTAGCAATTGAAAGTATATTCTTTTAAGATCATGATACACAGTATACTTACCATTGTTATTCTCTAATTATTTTGTTATGAAATTTTATTTTTTCAAGAAGTGTTTTTATATTTTCTTTATTAATATCTACTTCTATTACATTAAAATAAATTAAAAAGATTTAAAAAGTCAAATGTTAAGTAATCAACTACTGTATTTATGACAATCATATGCAAAGGTTAAGCAGTAAAATAGCTATATGGAGCTATTTGAGCTCTAATTATTTTGACCACATAGACATGACCATTGTCATAACTATATGTGCTCATGCAAGTGATTCTAGTATGTTTTTTTATTAAGAAAATCGAAACTGTTAATCCAAGGCCTCACTCATGCTAACCACGTGCTCTACCACTGAGTTCTAAATGTAATTTTTAAGCTCCTAAATATAATTCTTAATTTAAAAAAAACACTGAAGCAGTTGGGCATGGTGGTGCATACCTGTAGTCCCAACACTCAGGAGGCTGAGGCAGGAGGATCACTGTGAGCTCAAGGATAGCATGAACTGGAAAGGGAGACCCTGTCTCAAAAAAAAAAATCAGTGAAACATCATTATGGTTCATTATTTTGCTTTAAATCAGTACCTCTGGAATATGAACAATTTTACTTTCCATGTGTAAATTTTTGCATCATTGCATAAAGTATGCACAATTTTATATTTTTCTATTTTCAGCAACTTAACATAAAAATTTACTGTCTTTATAGTTTTCACAATTCATATTTCATTGGCTGCTTAGTAGTTCAACTGTTGACTGATTAAAATGCAGTCCCCTGAGAGGGAATATTTAGACTGTCCAAATTCTGTTATTAGCAGCACCAGTGTCTTGAACACCTTGGTGCCTATATCATTTACCTTATTTTAAATGTCTTTTTTAGAATAGCTACTAGGTTATTGGATCAAAGGATGGAAATGAGTTTATATATATATTTATTTTAATGGAAAGTTCTACAAATAGAAAATTACCTTTTTCTCTTTGAATCACAGCCAGAGTGTGTCCTTTTGCTGGAATCTTAGACAATGGAGCTGTACGCTACACAACTTTTGAATATCCCAACACGATCAGTTTTGCTTGTAACTCTGGGTAAGGAATTTCATGAGACTAAGGAGCCGACAGACAGTATAATTCTGTGGCCTTAAACTAAACATCAAGACTTGTCCATATTATATTTCTAGGCTTTAGGTTTGTCTTGCTAAATACAAATCATATATTCTACAATGGTGTTGAAGGTGGGGTAAGGAGTGTAGAAAATAACAACTAATATAATTGAAATCTGCATTTCATCTCATTTTTCTGCTCCAGATTATCTACTTATCTGAGGAGGTACATTGAAATGATTGAAACTGAATGATAATTCATTATATTCTCTGGGTGATATCTTGAGATAAGGTTAAATATATTGGACTAAGGCTTGTATTTTAATTATGAGGCTGATGTTAACCAACCTGGTAGTCTCCAGAATTCTATAGAGAACCATGAGTGTGATGATGTAGAACATACTTCTCTTAATACTTGCTTAATGCAGCCCAACATCCCCAGGAAGAAAGCTTTTATGGTTAGTCATATAACTCATCTGCCTAAGGAGAAAAAAGCCACTGTGACATTGTCATAGCACGTTGGCTGTACACTGGACCACAACTTTATCAAGGATTCTTGTTTGGGATTGGAAACTAAGAAACACTATATGTGAGAAAGAAAAACAGTTCTCTCTTCAGAAACATCAGTTTACTGGTAGATATGATGACAAATGACCTTTAATAAATTGGCTTCAATGACATAATGTTACATTTTCTTTTGTTTGTGTGTGTTACATTTTCATTGGAAATAGACTTCATTTTTTGTTTTTACACATCTGTGTCAGTAGGCACTAAGATCATTAGAGTAGAGGTAACTCAGTTTGAGTCACTTCTGTCACCCTGAAAGAGACGGTTCTTTGCTGTATGTAAGAAGCAGCTAACTTGGTTAACTGGTTTGAAATGAAGGATTTAGGGGTACAGCTCTTACACTCACCAGCTGTAGAAACCTCCAATGGAAACCTGGGGCATTAGCTGGGGCACTCTCTAGGTCCTAAGATGAGTGTTAGGATCCTCAGGAAAATAGCACCCTAAGATGGGAAAGTAGTCAATAGTATTGCTAGGTGTGGTGGAACTCTGTTACTGGGCAACTGAGGTGGGAGGATGCTTGAGCTCAGGAGTTTGAGGCCATGGGGCGGGGCTGCAGCTCAGTGGGAGAGCTCATGCTTAGCAGGCACAAGCCCTGGGGTTCAATCCCCAGTACATTTGCACCACCGACAATTGTTTATTTTACAGGTTGATAGATGAAATTTTTCTTTTGCAGATATTATCTGAATGGAACTAATTCAGCTCAGTGCACTGAGGAAGGAAAATGGAGCCCAGAGCTTCCTGTCTGTGCTCGTGAGTCTATTGGTCCCTCCTTTGGGTAGGATGGCCAGTTGGTCTGTCTAGAACTCTTTTGGGTTTAGCATGGACAGTCCTACATTCCAGAAACCCCTCAGTCCTGACTCAATAAAATGGTTGACCACGCTTATGGGGAACATCCATTCTAATATTGTCCTGCTTTGGAAGATGGAACAACCCACACTGGAGTGGCAGAGGGAAACATTTTACTCCTGAATGCATTTTTTTATCTTCCACCTGGTGGAGCCAGTAATTGTTGGGTTAACTTCAAAGCTCCTACAATGTTTTGGCAAAGGCTTGGATATGTGTGGCATTGGTCTCTCAGAGGCTGCTACTGCTTGACCAGGAGACCAGCAAACAATAAGGTTAAACCTCTTCCTTACACTCTGGATCCTCATTCATTCATTCATTCATTCACATCTTGAATAAGTGTGAATTGCGAATCGAGGATATGCCAGATTGTGCTCTCAGCACTGTTACAGGTCAGAGGTGACACCTCTTTCCAAGAGAGTGAGACAAATAATATAACATAAAAAACCAAGCAACCAACAAAAACAAAAATAATATTTACAGTAAGCTAAAAGCCTATCTAAGCACCTTACACCTAAGAGCTTACTGAGATTCCTCCAAAAGTTACTGATGGCTTGTTCTGGTTATGCTCACCTTCTGAACAGCCAGGGGCAGTTCTGGGCTTTGCTTCTCTAGGGAGGGTATTTTCATATTTTCTGACTTGTGATTTACATAAGTCCAATTTTGGCCAGAAGACCTAAGCATCAGAATAATAGCTATGGTTCTTCAGGTTTTCAGGGAGATCTGTCCTAGAAAAAACAAGTGAAAATAAAGCAGTTCCATATGAATCCCAATTCAACAAACACTCACTGACAAAAGAAAAAAGTTTTTTAATGATAAATTGAGTTTTTCACTCAGCAGAAGAAATCCTTATGGTTCCTATAGTTTCCCTTCTTAAGCAGCTTTATACCAAATGTGTAAAGTCACTTTTTCTTTTTAATTGCAAATAGAAAAGGCACCTTAGCTTCAATCTAATCTGAATGAGCACTTCTCTTACATTAATGTATACATGAATCTCCTAGGCACCCTGTTAAAGTGTAGATTCTGAGTTACACATCTAGGGTAGGGTTAAAGTTTCTGCATTTGTAACATGGTCCTCAGCAACAGGCTGGTGGGCCATGGATCATACTTTGAAAAGCAAGGATTGAGAGAATTCAAGTTAAGTCATGGTTTGGACTGCCCTATCCTTTATGTTAGTACTATGACTTTCCCTGTACTTGCTGATACTCCATATTGGTCCGGGCTGGGTGATGGGCCACTCCTATGTCTCTGGGTGATTGAAGCTACATATATAAGCCCTGTACATGCAGAATTCAAAAGCAGGAGATATTTAACAGATTGAACCAACAAACTGAACTACCAATGGAACTTGGGTGTCACAGACAACTTGGTACTAAGTGCTGTCCCTAGCCATTATTTCAGGATGGTCCTTCAGCAATGTCCTCCACAAATTCTGTCTCCAGAAACATCTTCCAAGGTAGCATTTAGAACAAAAATTTTATGGAAATCTAACCAAGTTGTTGTAAAAGGCAAATTTGCAGTGGCAAGACTTAATTTTTTCCTTCGTTTTAGTCTTTGTAATCGGTTGGAACATCTAATTTGTGTAGCACATTTTCTTATTTCACTTCTATAATTGACTGTTTTTACCCTGTTGTTGGATCAAATTTTGCAATTTTCTCGTTTGCTTTTTGGACCTTTTTTTTTTCTGGAAAGAGTATATTTTAAAACCACACCTATTCTAATAGAAATGATAGTTCTTTCTTTTTCTAGCCATAACCTGCCCTCCACCACCAGTACCTAAATTTGCAACACTCAGAATATATAAGCCATCAGCTAGAAACAACTCCCTCTACCGGGATAGAGCAGTCTTTAAATGTTTGCCACATCATGCGATGTTTGGAAATGATACAATTGCCTGCACAGCCCATGGGAATTGGACTGAATTACCAGAATGCAGGGGTAAGTGAATGAGATAGCAAAACAATTATGGGAATGTGGAATCCCATTTTGTAAAACTGTTAGAAAATTTTAACTATCCTGCGGTACTTCAATTACCTCATTCAACAAATGTTTGAGTATCTACCATATACCAGGCAGTGTGCTAGGGATTGGGGATATCAACTGAATCAAATCTGCTTCTGACCCAAAGCTAATTAAATATCTTGCAATTTACTGTTTGGAGCTGCCTGGGGGAAGGCTCCAAGAAGCAGTGGTCCTTGAAATGGGCCTTGGAGGAGGAGTGGAGAATGAAGGCCAGGCGTGCCACATAGGGGCACAGCTAATGCCAAGTCAGAGAGGCATGAAAGGACAGGGTATATCCATAGAGAGCTGACTGCTTTTGTGAGGTTGGTGAAGAGAAGCCTGGATTAGGAAATGAAGATTAAAAACTGAGTTGCTGTCCAATTGTTATGTCCATGCAATCTTTATGTAAATTTTAAAATTGCAGAAACACTTCATTTTCTTTTAAAAAGTATGAAAATTCTTCTCCCTTTAACTTGATCTGTCACCACTATCTTTGAATTTGTCAGCCACACAACAAATAGATAAATTATAGAATGGATCATGTATGCAAGGAGTTAGTCTGAGGGCTATTAACTTCTCCAGCTGTAGATATTATGGGTATGTACCCAGTGATTCAAAACATAAGTAAATTTTAGCACAGGAGAATAACCAGTAACAATAACTAACACCACGGTGGCCCAGCCACTGGCTTCCTGCTATGTACATGTCATCTCTCTTAATTCTCCCAAATCTTAAGCAGTAGGATGTTTTTACTTTTGTTTCAACACTTCATCCGAATATAGGTGTTAACAATGTGGACATTATCTCTCTCTTTCTCCATAGACAAATCCTTCATTTTCCCTGAATCATCTGAAAATGAATTGTATAGATCAGTTACCCATAAGCATGCCAGGATGAATAAACAAAGAACAAGGACATTCTAAACTGTCACTGTTCCCAAGCCATTTAGCATATTTTGAATTATTAACAATAATAGTATAAATAAAAATAAAATATATGCAATCAATAAAAATTAAAAATTTACTTCAGATTCAGTTTTCCAATTGATCCAAAAGTATTCTTTACACGTGTTTTGTTTTATGCAAGATCTAATTAAGAATCACACCTTCCATTTAGTTATCAAGTTTCTTTAGTTGTTTTTTTTTTTTTTTTGGTATTGGGGATCGAACTCGGGACCTTGTGCTTGCGAGGCAGGCAGCAGAACCACTGAGCTAAATCCCCAGCCCTCACTGCCTCTTTTGTTATCTTCCATTGACATTTTTTGAAGAGCATAGGCTATTGGCTTATAGAATATTCCATAATCTGAATTTGTTTGGGTATCTGCCCATGATTAGATTCAAGCTAAATATTTTCATCAAGAATACTTCTGTAACATCAGGAAGCACATAGTATTAGTTGGTCCCTCAATGTTCATGCTTAGTGCGATCCCTTGGTCAAGCAGACTGTGCCAGATAACCTTTTGGTTAAGGCACCCTTTTTCTTTGGAATCAGTAAGCAACCTGTGGGTGATACTTTGAGACTATTGGCACATGTGAATATCTGATCTCTAGCAGGCATTTTAGAATTCATTGATAATCCTTAGCTCTATCAAATATAACAGTGGTGGTTGAAAAATGGTTACTTTCTCTTTTTCCTTTTACATTTATTAGCTGGCTAACCTCTATAGAAAGGAACTTTCTGCAAGGTCCTGAGTTTGATCCCCGGTACAAAAAAAAGAAGGAACTTTCCCTACATCCATTATATTTTTAACAGTGTTATAGTGCTTTTTTATTCACTGCGTGACAGAGCCAAAATTGAGCCTAACAGTCAGCTTTTGGAGTCTGTAATCTTAGCTACCTCATCAAATTACTATCCAAGAATACCGTACTCCTAGCTGTAGCCTTGTGTGCTTGCACTGAAGTCACTAGAACTATTGGTCACTTGTTTTCTTGCACCTAGGTCACTGTTTTTCTCACATTTCATGTTGCCTTCATGCATTGTCTGAAGACAAGAATAACTTAATATTGGCTTAATATTTCAAAACCAAATAATGGTATGCTAAATATGCATGAGGGGTACAGTCTTTGTGTTTTAATTTCATAGTATGTTGATTGAAGAAAAGATTTTCCCCTCTGCTTTCAAACTCATCATCTTAGACTATGTGGAAAATTGCAATAAATAATAAATAAATTTGCAATAAGTAAGTTATAATTATATGTGAAAACCCAAAGAACTTAGTAGAATATCATTACTTTCAAACTGTTATTGTTTCTTGTTTTAAAAACCCAGTCCTATAAATATGAGAATGAGGACATAATTCAGCACAAAGTACCTAGAAATTGCATTTTAGTCACTGAAACACCCAGAATAGTGTTGACCCAACCCTATTTATTACTAATACGTCTTATTTAATAAACTTTTTAGAAGTAAAATGCCCATTCCCATCAAGACCAGAAAATGGATTTGTAAACTATCCTGCAAAACAAGTTCTTCTTTATAAGGATAAAGCCACATATGGTTGCCATGATACATATAACCTGGATGGCCCGGAAGAAGTTGAATGTAACAAACTGGGAAATTGGTCTGCCCAGCCAAGTTGCAAAGGTATGGAAACTGGGGTGAAATCTTACAAGGTTTCTGAATTTATTTAGTGAATCATCTCTACCCAACATTTTCTTGTTTTATTCATTTTCTATTCATTGCTTGACTTACTGCATAACTACTGGTATGTGGAAGACTTTAGGACTCATGTGTACATGGCGAAGCCTCATGCTTAGGAAGCTTGCTTGAGATTCAGCTGTAGGAAATAAACAGATTCTTTATAAGCCTTAATAACATGGTGCACAATACTTGAGGCTTCCTAACTTTGTTTTTAAATCTTTGCCCATGAGCATACATTTTTGCTCTGTCTAGTCAAGGTTCTTGTTGCAAAAGCCAGTCACCTATTCAAGCTAGCTAAAGGAAATGAGAGCTTGTTTATCAAAAGGACATATGCAGATGAGGAAATAAAATGAAACGGATACTTCTGAAGACTGAAACTGAAAGTCAGGAACTATTGCTACTCTTCCCATATCTCAATGTGTTCTCCCATATCTGTATCTCTCTTCTTACTTGATTTAGGTTTGACTCTATACCAGGACTTCTCAGCTAAAGGATTTGCTATCAGCTGGCATCTTTTCCCTAAGATCCTGGGTGCTCCTGAGTCAGGGGTCTCTTCTTGATCCAGTCAGTGTCATGTTTATGCAAAGAATAGCAATGTACCACTGTCTCTCTGCTCAAGCTTCTGTGGGCTAGACAGTTTAAAAAAAGAAAAACTTGGGCAAATCCGGCAAAATGAGGGATGACTAGCGTCTTAGGCTGGAATCCCCTAGAAGGCAAGTCTGAGACAAGCATTGAAGTGCAATTGATTTATTGTCTCAGAATGTGTAGCAAGAGACATGGGTGCTCCAACTTTACTGTGTATCTGAATCCCCTAGAAGCCTTCTTTAAACAGTCTTCTGGGCTCTACCCTCAGAGTTTTTGATTCTGTAGATCTGGAATGGCTCCTGGGAATTTGCATTTGAACCTAATTCCCAGGTGATATGAATGTTGCAATGTTTTAAACAAGGATGTGGTCTCAACTACCATAAGGCTTCACTTTCATCCTACTAGTAGTTCTGGAGCAGTAATTCTCTCCAAGAGTTGATCCCAGCAAGAGACAAGGTGATCTGCTTGTATCCCTTTACCAGTCCGTCATTAGCTGTGGGTTGCTCCCTTGCCTGGTTCTGGCAGTGAAGGTTGGGGCTTCCACCTTCAAATGAGCTGGTGCATCCACACAAAAACTTACAGGAACAAATTTCATTTTCACTGAAGCTGAGAATGTGATGTTTCTGCTCTGACCTTGTGCGGTTGCTGTAGGGAAAGAAAAGGCCACTTTAGGGCCAGGGATTTAGCTCAGTAGTTCCAGGCACCTGCCTTGCAAGCGCAAGGTCCTGAGTTCAATCCCTGGTCCCCCCCCCCCATAAAAGGCCACTTCAGAATGAGTAATAGTTCTGGTGATAAAGAACAGCTATTAGCAATCACATTGACATTACTCACTGTGTACATTTTCAGAATCCTCTTGTCTTGCTTAGTTTGCTTTAGATATACTCATCTACTGCCTCAAAAGTTATATTCTAAAGCTGGGCATGGTGGCACATTCATGTAATCCAAGGTACTTGGGAGGCTGAGCCAAAAGGAGTGCAAGTTCAAGGTTAGGCTGGGAAAGTTAGTGGAATTCTGTCTCAAAATAAGAAAAAAGGCTGGGAATGTAACTCAATGGTAGTGTGTTTACCTACTGTATTTTCCCCCAAATAAGACTGACTCTTACTAATTTTTGCTCCAAAATATGCAATAGGGCTTATTTTCAGGGAATGCTTTATTTTTTATATTCAACAATCTACATTTATCCATATATAACAATCTACATTTCTTCATGTACAAAAATCTACATTTTTTCAAATATAGACATGTCATCTTTTTCTGGAACATTGTCATGATTCTCTAAAACCCAAGTTCTGGCCTGAATTTCTTGTGATTCCATTTCCTGTAGAACCATTGTCTCCAATCTCTTATGTCCAGCAATAAAGCTCCCCTTAAGCAAGCACCTCTTGTCCAGGTAGTCTGCTCATAGGGCACTGGCAACACAACACATTTTATCCCTTGAATTCTTCACCCAAGTCATGACCTCTTGCAGATGAGGCTTCACACAGGTTCCATTAAATCAAGTGTTAATTGAAGACTTACAAGACAGGCGTGGCAACAAAAATGATGGCAGTTAAGAATGATGGTTCATACAAAGCAATGAAAACTTTTGGGCACCAAAATTTAGAAAATGTTTACTTCACATAAGTGCTTGAAATATGTCCATTACAACACATGTTGTATTGGATTATGAAGATTCATATTAGGCAAAACCACATCCTTTCATTATAAGATGTGCACATTATTTGTGCATTGTGTCCATACTTCAATTGGTTATTCGGCAATAAGTCTCAAGTTCATCAGTTTACACAGATGTTTATCTCTTGTCAAAAGGTGCCCACTTGGATATTTGCAAGTACTTAATTATAATTTTATTATCACTTATCTTAAGTATTAATGTCAATAATATTATTTTTTCTATTTAACTATATATTAATATTATTTTATAATTCAATATTTCTGTGATGTGTTGCTACTAATGCATCCATCTGGCTGACAGTCTTAACTGGGGCTTATTTTCTGGTTAGGTCTTATTTTTGGGGACACATGATAGCATGCACAATGGCCCATTACCAAAAAACAAAAAGCAAACAAAAAGCACCCCCCCCCCATATTCTATTTAAGAAAGATTCACTGGACTCTTAAGACTTGACCACAGATATTCTCTTTTTCAGCGTCTTGTAAATTATCTGTTAAAAAAGCCACTGTGCTATACCAAGGAGAGAGAGTAAAGCTCCAGGAAAGATTTAAGAATGGAATGCTACATGGTGACAAAGTGTCTTTCTTCTGCAAAAATAAGGAAAAGAAGTGTAGCTACACAGAGGAGGCTCAGTGTGTAGATGGCACCATTGAAATCCCCAAATGTTTCAAGGGTAAGTGAACCCTGGAATGTCCAGTGAGGACTTCCACTTGCTCCTCACCACAATCAGCACTTTTATTGTATAATGACTGTATTTGGCCACTGGAGTTTTAAAAAGAGGGCTAACAGGGAGCAACAATCAGTCAAAGCAAGGTTAGCTAACATCAACATTTTCCTTCCCTATTTTTTTTTTTCCTTAAAACTCAGGGTTGTGGTTTCACTCAATGAATGTCAAGGTGAATTATACCATCTTGTTTACTTCTGAGTTAAGCTTGAATAATAATACTGAATCTAATACTGAACAACTTTTTGTCTAAAATTATAAAGAATTTATGGTTGTAGTAATTGTTTATAGGTCTCTTAACATTTTTTTATCTTCCTTCATCAATGCCTCATCTGAAAACTATTCTTTAAAGTATTCAATACAGCAAATTATTTTAGGGAAGATGATATATTTATGTGAGGTTAAAGAGAATATAATGGCTACCATTTAGAACTAAACATGAGCCTTTTTGGGTTTAGGCTGTAGGTATCTTTGTTGGTAGGAAGGAGGAACTAGCTGAAGCTATTATTGGCTCTAGGTTTAAAAACCTTCCAAGAATGATGACAAAACTACGTTGGCAGCAGAGAGAGGACAGTTGAGTGTAGATAGAGCTAAGAAGAGATATATCTGAGAAGTGACCTGCTAGAGGAGGAAAAAGAAATAACTGATAAATAATACCCACTTCATAGGATTGGTTTGATTATTAGAAACATTACACATGATGTGAAATAAGTTCTCAATCAATAACATTATTAGCATTATAACTACAAATACTTAGAAGTGCACTGAATAAATTGTTATTGTCCAAAAGGTAGCAGAACCCTGGTGAGATGTTAAATACTAAAATTGACAAAGGACAATAAGTTCATACAAATCAGTAGAAAAATACTAGAAAAGGGTTTTTAAAAAATCAGAACTTTGTTAATATATATTTTAGTCTCCTCTTTCTTATGGTCTTCAGGGAGTTGCAGCAGTTGGTACACTCGAGGATAAATAAAGAGCTGATAACTTTTTATTAAATCTTGAGTGTCAGAGTTCATAAAACTTTCTATTTTCTCTCTTGGAGAGAAGTGCCTTGTCAGCGTTTATGCCATCTCCCATCACTTAAACCACACATTAAATCGTTTCATTCATATAATTAAGTTTGTTATATCTAACACATTTGAGAAGTGATTGTATCTCTTAGAATGTATATGTTTTTTCTCCCAACAGAACACAGTTCTTTGGCTTTCTGGAAAACGGATGCTTGGGACATAATGCCATGCTGAAGTCATTTTCTAAACTGAATTGCACCCTTTTATCTGTGTGTTCCAAGGAACCTAGGGGAAGTGAAAAAATAAATTTGTTGAATTTATTAGCTCACCCATTTCAGCATCACTCACCATGGGAGCTCACTTTTAGTTACGTTATTTGATTGAGACACCCATCATACTTGGAATACCATCATTTCATGGTGTGGAGAGTGGAAACAGCTATCTGGGTAACACAGTATGTACCTGCTTACTCCCACTCTCAAACATTTTCACAAAAAACACCTACAACACAATTTTTTTTTTATAGACTGGTTCACAGACTCCCCCTCCAATCAGCATTCTGTTTACTTATTACAAAAAAGTGCTGTGTCCCAGAATTTCTGAGGACAGCCCAGATATCAGCACTCATGACAATTCTTAGATAATTTTTATGCTGTGTCAAGTTTAAAAAGCATCATCATGAAGAAAGAAGCATGGATTTCCAAGTCAATAGAACTGGATCAGAATTCTTGGTGTTGGGTTTATATAATGCCCTCAGAATAATTTTTTCCACTAAGATTCCAAGATTCACTATTGTGACATTAACCCTGATATACCAACTTGATTGGATTAAGAAACACCTAGCAGATTAATAAAGCATTAGTAAAACACTAGTTAAGTATGTCTGGGTGGGTCATAGAGATGTGGCCTTAGGGTCTATATCTGCTCCCTTGCCTCTTGCTCCTTTTTCTTTCTTCTGCTTCTTGGCAACCATGAATTAAGCAGCCTTGCTCTGCTACACCCTTCTGCCATGATGTTTCTGCCTTTCAGCCAGCTGTTCATGGACTGAAACCATGAGCAAATTAAACCTGTTCTCCTTTTAGCTGTGGGTGCTGGGTATTGTGTCACAGTGATGAGAAAGTTGACTAATCATTGACATTGCTCCTTTAAATGTATTTAGCTCCTTTTCTCTTCTCTTTTTCTGTAGAATATGCTGGCTGACCAAACTTACCCAAGGTTCTTTCTGCCTTCCTTTTGCCTGCATCTGAGGAGATGTAGATTGCTGAGACACAAAGGAAAATCCCACAATCATGTTGATAAGTCCCACTTTACATTCATGAGCACAATCCTTATATAGGCCCTGAGGCTACTCAATAATCTCCCTATATTCGAAAGTTTGTTCACTCCTCTACTCTCCAAAATGGTGATTTCTCTTCTCAATCCTCATTAGGTCACCTTCTTGCCTTCTCTTCACTCAGGAGGGAATCAACTGGGCTGGCCACCGGTAGAACCATGAAGCAGTAAAGATATGTAATCAGGACTTTCTCTGGCATCATTTGGTGGGTGGTTATTTGGGGTCTTTCTACCATAGACTCAAACTCCAAACCATTTGCTCAGTCTCTGAGTGCTTCTCAATAAACACTCTGAGATCAGGTTTATCTCCTCCTTTATGATGACCATTTTTCATTGAATCAACTAACATATTAATGCAGAATTTTGGAGGTCCTGGCTCACATCCAGTGAAAGAATATACTGGATGGGGATAGTTTATCTACCATTTGTATCTGAAGGTTGTACTAGAATGGCCTTGGTCCAGTCACAATGGATGGTACTTGGGTGGGAATTGGTGATGGAGGGTAAGGGCTGGAAGCCCCCAGATGTGCCAGAATTATCTTTTAGTTGCTAAACTGGGAGCAAGTGGGGAAAGAGTCTTATGAGAGTTGGTGGCCTGGTGGTTGGCACTCACATCATGTTGGCAATAGCTATTTATCAACTGGTATAGAAGCATTTCAACAGTTTAATTGCTCATATAATCTCATCAGTATGCCTCATAAATGGGTAGCACTATCACGGCTGTTTTTAAGAAAGGGTTGGAGCAGCTTAAAAACATTGAAAAAACACATACAACATCAGAAAACAAACAAACAAACAAAAATCCATACAGATTATGTATTTTTATATGTTTCATGTAGGAGACATGTACCCAGCACCTGGAATGTATTAATAATTCTAAGTGGGCTCTGTTGTGCTATGAGCTTTCACACATTGAATGTATGGATTTTTTTGTTTGTTTATTTGTTTTTTTGGTACTGGGGATCGAACTCGGGACCTTGCACTTGCAAGGCAGGCGGTGGCACCACTGAGCTAAATCCCTGGCCCAAATGTATGGCTTTAATTATACGAAGAAAGAAAATGTATGGGCCAAATTGTGCCTGATAACGGGCAACTTAATGAGTATTGTTGGTTTGCTTTTGCAAAAGATACAGAAAAGTTCCATATATGAATGTTTATGTATCAACATTAAATTATAACTTGGTCAGTGCACTTCAGCAATGAGTACTGTATTTTTCCTGATAACTTTTAGGTTTTAGATGATTGATTAAATACTTAACACTAAATTTTATTAAATAATCTTAGAAGAAAATAGGAATCTACTTTTAAGTATAAAATACTAAAGGTAAGTGAAATAATTTACCTGATAATCAATAGATATTTGTGTTTCTTTGACACTTTTTGCAGAAGTCATTCAATGAGTGGCGAAGTGTCCAACTGTGTATTATTGGGTCTGTCTGTACATCCTAAAACCTACTTTTGAGCACTACTGGACTTTGGGGTATGCAAGTTGTGTTTCTTTTTTTTCTTTTTTTGGTACTGGGGATCGAACTCGGGTCCTTGCGCTTGTGCAGCAGGCGGTGAAACCACTGAGTTAAATCCACAGCCCACAAGTTGTGTTTCTTATCCAAGTTCTTTTTGAGTTACTGACTCACTACTTTTTAAAACATTTTCCCTCTCCTTCCTTGTGCTTAATGGTTCCCAGATTAAAAATGATTCCTGCATTACTTATCTGTTGCTGCATAAAAATTACTCCCCAACAAATTCAGCCACTTAGAGCCCTACACATTTATTATCTTCCAGTTTCTATGGGCCAAGAATATGGATAATGTGTTTATTACAACACAATTCACAAGAACTAAGCTATGTAAACAGCCTAAAGTGGAAGGCAGAGAAGCTGGGCCAGTCCCAGCACCCGGAAGGAAGCTCCCCCACCACCATTCCACACTCCTAGGGTGGAGAAGGTGAGCTGCCCGGCCAGAAGCAACCCCCCCGCCCCCATGGAAATTAGAAGACACGTAACCAAGCCTCAAAAACAGACTTCTGGATCCCCTACAGCAACCCCAAAGGGAAACAAGATAGAACAATGTGATACTCAACCACTTGGACTCTCTGAACTGGCAACAAAAGAGGACCTGGGAAAAATGAAATCAGAAACAATTACTCAGATAACAGCAAAGATTGTGCTCATAGTGAAAGACATGATTAATAAATCTAGAGAGGACACAGATAAAAAAACAGAGGATCTGAGGAACATGATGGAATCCCAACATAGGAAACAAATGGAATCCATAAAACAGGTGCAAACAGATTTCCAGGAGATTAAAAACTCCATCGAAAGTCTGCACAGCAGAATGAACCAATGTGAGAATAGAATTTCAGATATAGATGATAAGATTGCAATTAGTGACTAGGAAAACAAAAATTGCTTCAAAATTGTAAGGGAACATGAGAAATCATTCCAGCAGCTGCTGGACGATTGCAAAGAAGAATAACATAAGACTGATAGGAGTCAATGAAGAAAGAAGAGAGAGTGCAGATAACATAAAAAATCTGTTCACAGAAGTGACGGCAGCAAACTTCCCAAGCAGGGGAAAAGAATTTGACATACAGATAAGTGAGGTATATAGGACTCCAAATAGCCTTGATCAAAAATATCTACACATAGGCATATAATAGTTAGGATTCCAGAAATCCAACAGAAGAACAAACTCTACAAGCAGTGAGAGAAAAGAAACAAATCACCTACAAAGGAAAGCCCATCAGAATCACAGCAGACTTCTCAATGCAAACCCTCAAGGCAAGAAGAGCTTGGAGTGTTGTATTTCAAGCCCTAAAGGAAAACAGCCTCCAACCCAGATTGATATACCCTGCAAAACTATCTTTCAAAACTGATGGAGAAATAAGATACTTTCAAAATAAAGAGCACCTCAGGAACTTCATGAATACCAAACCAGCACTCCAAAAAATTTTATGCCTTTTCTTTCCTTTTTTTGATAAGGTTGGCTAAAGGATTATCAATTTTATTTATTCTTTCAGAAAACCAACTCTTTAATTCATTGATTTTTTTGTATTGTTCTCTTAGTCTCCATTGCATTGATTTCTGCCCTGATCTTTATAATTTCTTCTCTTGTACGAGCTTTGGATTTGTTATGCTCTTCTTTTTCTAGGAGCTTGAGGTTCTGCATTAGGTTATTTAACTGAGTTTTCTGTTTTCCTAATATGTGCATTCACTGCTATGAATTTCCCACGTAGAACTGCTTTCACTGTGTCCCATAGATTCCTGTATGTTGTACTGGCATTTTCATTTACTTGTAGAAACTGTTTAATTTCTTCTTTAATTACTTTTGTGACCCATTGGTTGTTCAAGAGGGTGTTATTCAGTTTCCATGTGTTTGTTGGGGTTTTGAGGTTTCTTATGTTATTGATCTCCAATTTTATTGCACTATGGTCTGATAATATACAGGGGGTAACTTCTATTCTTTTACATTTACTTAGACATGTCCTATGAGCTAGCATGTGGTCTATTCTGGAGAAAGACCCGTGTGCAGCTGAAAAGAATGTGTATTCTGATTTTGTGGAGTGGATCACTCTGTAAATATCTATTAAGTCCATTTGTTCAATGGCTTGGTTCAGTTCTAGAATTTCCTTGTTAACTTTTTGTCTAGATGATCTGTCTATTTGTGATAGTGGGGTATTGAGGTCCCCCACTACAATTGTGTTAGTGTTTATTTGGTTTTTCATGTCTATTAATATTTGTTTTGTATAGTTGGGGGGATTCATATTTGGTGCATATATATTTAGGATAGTCATCTCTTCCTCTTGGACTGTTCCCTTCACAAGGAGGTAGTGACTATCTTTGTCTCTCTTAATTAGTTTTGGTTTGAAATCTACTTTGTCTTCAAATAAGATTGCTACCCCTGCTTTCTTCTGGGTTCCTGTGGGGTGGAGAACTGTTTTCCATCCTTTTGCTTTCAGTCTATGAGTTTCTTTTTGAGTTAGGTGTGTTTCTTGTGTACAGCATATTGTTGCATTTTCCTTTTTAATCCATTCTGACAGTCTGTTTCTTTTGATTAGTGAATTGAGGCCATTAACATTGAGGCTTATAATTGATAGATATTGATTTATCCTTGTCATGATGTTTTACTTTTGTTGGCTCTTTTATTTCTTATTTTTTCCCCCTTTCCATTTAGTGTCTTACCTTGCCTGGTGGCTTCCCTCTGTTGGGCCTCATGGAGTTGTGGCCTTCACTGCTTTTTTCTAGGATATTGTTTAGAATTGCTTGTAGTGCTGGTTTGGTGTTCATGAAATTTCTCAGGAGTTCTTTGTTGTGGAAGTATCTAATTTCCCCATCGATTTTGAAAGATAATTTTGCAGGATACAACAGTCTAGGTTGGAAGTTATTTTCTTTTAGGACTTGAAATACTTCACTCCAGGCTCTCCCTGACTTGAGGGTTTGTGTTGAGAAGTCTGCTGTGATTCTGATGGGCTTTCCTTTGTAGGTGATTTGTTTCTTTTCTCTAACTGCTTGTAGGATTTTGTTTTTCTGTTGGGTTTCTGGGATCTTGACTATTATATGTCTAGATGTAGATTTTTTTTGATCATGGCTAGTTGGAGTTCTATATGCCTCACTTATCTGTATGTCCAATTCTCTACCTCTGTCTGGGAAGTTTTACACTATTACTTTTGTGAACAGTTTTTTTATGTCAATTATGTTTTCTCCTGTTTTTTCATGGACTCCTATCAGTCTTTTGTTATTCTTCTTTGCATTGTCTAGCAGTTGTTGGATTGATTTCTCATGGTCCCTTACTATTTTTAAGAAATCTCTATTTTCATGGTGTCTAACCGTGATCCTGTCTTCTATATCTGATATTCTATCTTCAGATTCCCTTAATCTGCTGGGGATACTTTCAATGGAGTTTTTGATCTCCTGAATATCTGTTTGAATCTGTTTCATGGATTCCATTTCTTTCTTATGTTGGGCGATCATAGTTTCCATTTCTTTCTTATGCTGGGTATTCATGGCTTCCAGCATGTTTCTGAGTTCATCTATTTTTTTTTATCTGTTTCTGTTCTAGATCCTGTAATCATGTCTTTCACTCTGCTCACCATCTCTGTAGATATCTGGGAGATTATTTCTGCTTTGAATTTTTCTAGAGACTCATTCATCTGTTTTGTTACTTCCTGTGCTATCAGTTCAGGGTATCCAGGTGGTTGGTTATGGGACATTTCCATCTCATTTCCCCCAGGATTTACCCTTGGTGGGGTGGAAGTCTGAGTTTGTGCCTTGCTTAAATGTCTTCTCATTTTTGTTTTTGGTACTGTCCTTGGTTTAACTCCTGGGTTGATAGTTTGAAATTGCTTATTGTAGGTATCTTTGTTGCTTGTAATTAGAACCCTTATGGAATGATTGCTTCTCAGAGATGTCTTCCAGATATAGCTGATCTTTAAGTTTTGAGTCTCTAATGACTCTAATGACTCTATCTCATTTTCCTTATACTAGGAAGGTTCATTGACTAGATCAATAACAACACCTTAGCCCAAGTGATACAATCAGCAACACCACTGCATCAAGTACATCTTAGAAAATAACATTTTGTAGTAGTTATTAATCTATCACCTTTAGCTGCATGAATTAAATCAAGATTGAGGGCCAACCCAACATATAGTGAATAAACTCTTCAATATAACAACTTTACCCTTTGGGATGGGGAGTTAGAAGGGGTTGGGGAGGGAGGGACAGATGGGAAGAAGGATAGGGGATAGGGGAAGGTTAGCAGTGTGGCCAGAGGACAT
Organism: Heterocephalus glaber; assembly: GCF_053883595.1. Lineage (NCBI taxonomy): Eukaryota > Metazoa > Chordata > Mammalia > Rodentia > Bathyergidae > Heterocephalus > Heterocephalus glaber. The sequence continues at coordinate 14,231,178 of NW_028258173.1, read as the reverse complement.
AGTTGAGAGGGAAGAAGAGAATAATAGTAAAATAAAGAACAACTCTGAATGAGGACCAAAACATGGGCAAAAAGGGAAGATGAACAATGTGGGAGAGCAAGAGAGTGAGTGTAAGAGAGAGAGGAAAGGAAAGAGAAAAGAAAAAAGAAAAGAAAAAAAGGAGAGAAAACCAAATATTTGCAAAGAGTAGGAAAAAAATTAAAGATAGGAGGAAAAGAAAAGAAAAAAATCAAACTAATAATACTAATTTTGGAAATAGAAATAAAACAATGAAGATGTATGGCCTTTTTCAGGGTATGTCTCTGCTGTCACAATAGACAACGTGGGTAGCAGTGTGCAAATATAAGTCAATGAGTCTCAGTAAGCTAGACGCAGACCCATGAGATTCAGGCAGATTTCTGGCTGCAAGTCCCAAGTTGAGCTCCCTGTCCTCCTGTAGGGTTGAACTCTGCAGAGTTGTATTGCAGGTTCCAGTTGCCCTTCCCCTGCAAATAGTCCTGGTCCTGATGGGAGGTGAAGATGACTCCAACTTACCCAGTACAGTGGTCTGGTGGTCCGGTGTCCTCTGTGTCTTTGCAGTGTGGAACCAGGTGGCTGTACAGAGAAGAGGCCAGAGGAGCGGGGGAGTGGGGGTGGGGGGTGGGGGTGTCCAGTGGATTGCTGCCGGAGCGTAGGCTGATTCGGCGTGTTCTGCGTGACTCCCGTCCTCGGTAGGGCGTCCCTCCAAAAAACTTTAGACAATACCCTAGGAAAAGACAATGAGGACCACAATGCCAGGAAGCCCAGCAGAATGAATCCATTGGGCATGACAAATTAAATGCAAAGGGGGAGAATCCAACAAAAAGAAAAAGTCATGACAAGGCTTTTAAAACTTTTAACTTCATCTCCCTAATGAGTGTAAAATTCAATCTTGTTATTGTACTAATTAGTACTTTTCTGATTCTAGAGTTGCACACCTTTCCTTATGCTGTATTGGCTATTTATTATCTTCTTATGTCTACTTTTTAATTGGGTTGTCTATTAATGAGCTGTAAGAGTTCTTTATATATTCTGGTCATAGGTTATATGCATTGTAAATATGGTCTGTTTAAGGACTACTTTTCATGTTAATGATGTCATTTAAAGTTCTAAATTTTGATAGAATCTCATTTATCAATTTTTTTCTTTTATACATCGTGTTTTTTATATCCTAGGAAGTTCTTGCCTACCCTAAATTCATAAACATTTTCCCTTATAATTCCTTCTTAAAGTTTTATACTTTTAGGCTTTCATATTTAGGTTCATAAATCCCTTCAAATTATTTTTATGTATCGAAATAAAGGGTTGAGGTTAATTTTTTATATACAGATACCAGGTGTTCTAGTGCCATTTGCTGAAAACACTCTTTTCCTCGGCTCTTGAATTGAGTTTCTATTCTATTAAATGCTCATGTTATATAATCTTTCAAAACTGAGTGGACCATATGTGTGGTTCTATTTCTAGATTCTCTGTTTTATTCAAATGATCTATATGTTTTTCCTTACACCAACACTGCCTTGATAACTGTAGCTTTAGAAGAAGTCTTAAAATTAGGTGCTAAATGTCTTCCAACACTTTTTTTTTTTAACTTTTCTAGGTCCTTTGTACTCCTACATAACTTTTAAATTCCAATATCCGATTCTTCATTTATAGCAAGTATACACAGACCTGAATTTTTATATATACCTTGTGTTTTCTAATCCTGCTAAATTCAAATACAAGTTCTAGGGGCTCCTCGAGATTTCTTAGTATTTTCTCTGTAGATGATCATTTCATCTACATATAAAGATTTTGCTTCTACCTTGCCAATCCTATCCTAATTGTGTCATTTTATTGCCAGACTATTTTGGTTGGGCCTAGGTTTCAAAGTTTAATAGACAGATAAAGAGTAAGCATATCTGCCCTTGTTCTCCACCTTAAGGAGAAAGCATTGTATCTTCTCCATTTATATAAGGCATTCTCACTGGAAGTATGGAGTACATGTCTTTAATCTGTTGAGAAGGTTCTGTTTTACTTCGTCTCCTGATAGCTTTTACCATGAACAGCTGTGGAATTTAGTCCAATACTTTTTCTCCAACTACTGACAGGATCATATGGCTTTTTCCTTTTCTCTGTTAAAATGGTGACTTTTGGGGGTGGATCTTCCAATGCTGAACCAACACTGCCATCCCTATAATAAAACCACTTTCTACGTACTGCCAGATCTGACTTCTAATTGTTTTGTTAAACAAATTTCTATCTATGTTCATACTTTTTCTTCTATTATCTTTATCCAGTTTTACGATTAGCACAATGTTGAGCTCCTAAAATGAGGGGAGAAGTGTTCCTTCTTTTTTCTGCTTTAATTGTTTGATATAATTTATCAGTTAAAATGTATATGAGGCTGTTGTCATATAGGTAGGTTTTCAAGTGAGGAATATACTTTCTTCAATAGGTGCTGTTCAAATTTTATATTCTTCCAGAGTTAGTTTCATTAATTTGTCTTCCAAGGTACTTCTTAGAAGATGTCAAATTTATTTCAAAACAGATTTTTGAAATATGCTTTCTATATCTTTTTAAATTCTGTAAAATCTGTGGTTATGCCTCCTAGGTCTTGATATTTTAATTTTTAAAAAGTATAATTGATATTGTGTAATAGGAAGTAAAGGTCTAAAGGAGCAGGGGAAGTGGGAGAGGTAGGGGAAAGGAAAGAAGGGAAAAAATAGGAGAAAAGGAAAAAAATAGAAACAAAATCTTTGCAAACAGGGAAGGGTGGAGGGGGTGAAGGGAGCGCAGGGGTAGGGGGAAAAAGTAAGAACTAAGATACTCATGCAATGGTACAAGATCCCAATGATGTATGTAAATGTATTTTATACCTAAAATGTACCAATAAACTTAATGGGGGAAAACCCTCAAAAACAAAAACAGCCTAAAGTGCTCAACAACAGATGAATAGATCAAGAAAATATCAGGAGAAATTAGTCCAATGCACTTGATAACGTGTGCCAATGGGTCTATTTAATAGAGGGTGTGTTAATTCAAGGGGTCAATATTGATGTCTGGACTCTGTTGCTTGCAGGCTGAACATTCAGTCATGGCAGTAGATAGTCCAGTTTATGTAAATAAAAGGCCATCTTTTCTCATTTTTTTCTGTTTCCTTCCCCTCTCCCCCCGTTCCCTCTTCCTATTGAACAGTTTTTTCTTACATCACATTGCCTGCTATACATTTTGGTCCTTATTTACACTTCAGTTTCTTACAGCAGAGAGATAATGTGATATTTACACGTGTGTCCAATTTATTTCACTTTAGAGTATAGTCTTAAAGTGCATCCATTTAGCTATAAATGTCTCAGGTTTATCCTTCTTTATACACAAAAAACACATTTTTTTAATCCATTCATCGATTGATAAGACATTTGGGTAGATTTAGCTATTACAAATTATATTGCTATAAACACGGGTGTGCATACATTGCTGTGGTATGATGCTTTTAATTCTTTTAGGAAGATACCCAGAAGAGAAATGGCTGGATCTAATGGGACCTCTAATCCTAGTTTTTTGAGGAATCTCTACACTGATTTCCACAGTGGTTGCACCCGTCTGCACTCCCACCTGGAATGAAGGGTTCCTTTTTCCCAATAGCCCCATCACAATTTGTTGTTGGTTGATTTCTTGAAATTAACCATCCTTTCTGGAGTGAGATGGAATCTCAGTGTTGTTTTAATCTGCATCTCCCAAATGACCAGTAATGTTGAACATTTAAAAAAATATTTATTTGCCATTTGTACTTCTTCATCTGAGAAGTGTCTATTCATTTTAGATGCTCATTTTTGGATTGCATCTTTAAATTTGGGGGGTCTGATTTTTTTCAATTCTTTGTATGTTCTCAATAATAGTCCTTTGTCTGAGGGACAACTAGTTAAATTTTTTCCCACTCTAAGGGTTGTCTTTTCACTCTGTTGGTGATTCCTTTTGCTCTGCAAAAGCTTTTTAATGAGATGAAATCACAGTTGTTCACTCTTTATAGTATTTCCCATGCAGTTTGGGTTTTGTTCATGAAGTCTCAGGGAATATATTTGGCCCGTATGTCAAAGACAAGGTGGCTGAGTGTTTTGAGGGTTGTTTTTGCATCTTCTAATTTATTCCATTGATCCTCAGGTCTGTTTTTCTTGGCCAGTACCATGATGTTTTTATCACAGAAGCTCTGCAGTATAATTTCAAGTCAGGGAATGTGATGCCTCCTACTGTGCCTTTGTTGCTCAGAATTGCCTCTGCTATTCTAGGTCTCTTCTGGTTCCAAATGAATTTTAGGATTATTTTCTGTAATTCTATGAGATATGCTACTGGAATTTTGATTGGGGTTGCATTAAATCTGTATAACAGGGCCGGGGATTTAGCTCAGTGGTTTCGCCGCCTGCTGGGCAAGCACAAGGACCCGAGTTCGATCCCTGGTACCACAAAAATAAATAAATAAAAATAAATAAATAAATGTGTATAACAATTCCTAGGTAATTAATTTTTCTCGATGCTATTGTGAAAGGTGTTGTTGCCTTAATTTCTCTCTCAGTGAGCTTGTTATTCATGTACAGGAAGGCTATTGATTTTTGAGTGTTGACTTTATATCCAGCTATGTTACTGAATTTGGTTATTAAATCTACAAGTCTTTTGGTGGAGTTTTTGGGGTCTTTTATGTAGAGTATCATGTCATCTGCAAATAATGATAATTTAACTTTTTCCTTTTCTATCCATGTTTCTTTTATTTCTTTTTCTTGTCTGATTGCACTGGCTAATGTTTCCAGAACTGTATTGAATAACAGTGGTGACAGTGGACATGTTTGTCTTGTTCTTGATTTTAGAGTGAAAGTTTTCAGATTTTGTCCATTTAGTATGATGTTGGCTGTTGGTTTGTTATAGATAGCTTTTATCAGATTGAGATAAAGACCATCTATTCCAGTTTTCTGTAGGGTCTTTAATCATGAATGGGTGTTGGATTTTGTCAAATGCTTTCTCTGTATCTATTGAGATGATTATGTGATTTCTGTCTTTGACCCTCTTGATACGGTATATTATATTTATTGATTTAAGTATGTTGAACCATCTCTGCATCCCTGGGATGAATCCTACTTGATCGCTGATGATTTCCTGCATTCTGTTTGTCAGTATCTTATTGAGGATTTTTGCATCTATGTTCATTAGGCAGATTGGCCTGTAGTTCTCTTTTTTGGTTGGGTCCTTCTTTGATTTTGCTATCTGGGTAATACTTGCTTCCTGGGATGATTTTGGAAGTATTGCTTCTCTATTTCATTAGAGTTTGAGGAGTACTGGGATCATATTTTCTCTAAATTTCTTGTAGAATTTGGCAGTGAAACCATCAGGATCTGGAGTTTTCTTTGTTGGTAAGTTTTTAATTACATTTTCAATTTCAGTGGCTGATATTGGGTTATTTAGAATTTTAATATTTTCTTCTCTCAGTTTTGGTAATTCATATGTATCAAGAAATCTGTCCATTTCTTCTGTGTTTTCCATCTTATTAGAGTATAGGCTCTCAAAGTAGGTATTGATAATCTTCTGGATTTCCACAGGATCTGTTGTGATTTCACCCTTTTTATTCCTAATTGCCTGAATTTGAGTCTTTTCTTTCCTTTTTTTGATGAGGTTGTCTCAAGATTTATCGATTTTATTTAATCTTTCAAATTCATCGATTCTTTGTATTATTTTCTTAGTCTCAATTGTGTTAATTTCTGCTCTGATCCTTATAATTTCCTCCCTCATATGAGCTCTGGGCATGATTTGTTCTTTTTTCTAGAAGCTTTTGGTTCAACATTAGGTTATGTACTAGAGCTCATTCTGTTTTCCTGATGTGAGAATTCACTGATATAAATTTCCCTCTTATGACTGCTTTCATTGTACCCTATATGTTGCAGTGTGTTGTATTGGTATTATCATTTAATTGTAGATACTGTTTTATTTCTCTTTTCTTTTCATCTATGACCCATTGATTTTTCAAGATGTTGTTATTTAATTTCCATGTGTTTGTGGGGGTTTTGTGGTTTCTTTTGCCATCAATTTCCAATTTCATTGCACTATGTTCAGCTAATATGCATGGGGTAATTTGAATTCTTTTACATTTACCTAACCATGTTCTATGGGCTAGTATGTGGCCTATTTTGGAGAATGTCCTGTGTGCAGCTAGGAAGAATGTGTATTCTGAAATTTTGGGATGAAACACTCTGTAGACATCTACTAAGTCCATTCGTTCATGGACTTGGTTTAGTATTGATATTCTTTGTTGACTTTTTTGTCTGGTTGTTCTATTTGTGATAGTGGGGTATTAAAGTCCTCCCATTACAATTGTGTTAGTGCTTATTAGATTTTTCATGTCTGTTAATATTTGGTTTTATATAATTGAGTTCACCAATATTTGGTGCATGTATATTTAAAATTGTTATCTCCTCTTCTTGAAGTATTATTTTAACAAGTATGTAGTGACTTTCTTGTCTCTTTTGATCAGTCTTGGCTTGCCATTCACATTGTCTTCAACGTGTCTGTTCTTTTCTGGGCTCCTGTTGCCTGGAATATTGTTTTCCATCCTTTGACTTTCAGACTATGAATTTCTTTTTGAGTTAAATGTATTTTTTATATGCAGCATATTGCTGGATCATGTTTCTTGATCCATCCTGCTAGTCTACTTCTTTTGATTAGTGAATTGAGACCATTTACATTGATGGTTGTAGCTGATATGTATTGGGCTATCCTTGTTGTATTGTTTTCCTGCTGTTGGTTCCCTGTCTTTCCTTTATGTTAATTGCCTGCCCTGCCAGGTGACTTCCTTCTATTGGTGCTCTTAGTATTGTGGTTTTCATTATTTCTTTCTGAAATGCCCCTACATAAACTTTGTAGAGCTGGTTTGCTGGTTGTGAATTTCTTCAGTTGTTCTTTGTCATGGAAGTATTTTACTTCTCCATTGATTTTGAATGATAGTTTTTCAGGGTACATTAATCTGGGTTGGACATTGTTTTCTTTCAGGACTTGGAATACTTCACTCCAGGCTTTCCTTACCTTAAGGGTTTGTGTTGAGAAGTCTCCTGTGATTCTGATCAGCTTTCCTTTACAGGTGATTTGTTTCTTTTCTCTAATAGCTTTTTTTTTTTTTTTGGTACTGGGGATTGAACTTGGGTCCTTGCGCTTGAGCAGCAGGCAGCAAAACCACTGAGCTAAATTCCCGGCCCTCTAATATTTTTTAATATTCTGTCCTTGTGGTGAATTTCTTGAATCTTGATTATTATGTGTTTTGGTGTGGATTTATTTTGGTAATGACTATTTGGAGTTCCATATGCCTGACTTATTTGTATGTCAAATTCTTTTTTCAAGTTTGGAAAATTTTCTCCCATTACTTCTTTGAACAGCTTTTGCATGGCATTTGTGCTGTCTTTGACATTCTTATCGACTCTGATCAATCTTATATTATTTTTCTTTACATCATCTTGCAATTGTTGAATTTATTTTTCATGATCTCTTGCTATTTATAAGAAATCTTTCTTTTCATGGTTAGTAACCATAGTCCCATCTTCTGGATCTGAAATTCTATTCTAACCTTGGTTCAAATGATTATGAATACTTTTCATAGAGTTTTTAATCTCCTGGATATCTGTTTGAATCTATTTCATGGATTCCACTTCTTTCCTATACTGGGCATTCATGATTTCCATCATTTTTCTAAGTTCCTCTATGTTTTCTTAATCTGTGTCTACTATAGCTTCATTGAGCATATCTTTAATTTTAATTGTCATTTCTTTTTTTGCCTGAAAAATTATTTACTCTATAACCTCTTCTATTTGTTTTTCCCCCTGCAGCTATCAATTCAAAAAGATATGGAAGGTGGCTTCCAATTACCTCTTTCTCATTGTCCCCTGGACTTATCCTTGGTGGGCTAGAGGTCTGGGGTTGGATTTTGCTTCTGCATCTTGTCATTTTCTAGTTTTTAAAATTTTATTTTGTTTTCTGAGTTGTTGCTTGTAGATTTCTTATGGTAGATAGCTTCATCACTTATATTGAAGTTCCTCTAATAAATGTCTATTCCTCAGAGATGTCTTCTTGGTATAGGTGGTTCTTGGTTTTTGTGTCTATCCCAAGATTCTACCTTCCCAATTTGTTAAGGATATGGGGTTTCTATCTATTTAGCTCAGCACCCAGTCCTTTGGTATTGGACTATTGTGATAGTTGTGACCCTTGAGAATCACAATGTTGTCATATAAGGGAGAACAACTGATTACAACAGGTGTAACATCCTGGCTAAAGTAATACAGTTAGCAATATCAATAATGTCAAGCACAGCCTAGCAACTGACAAACTGCAGTAGCTGTTAGTTTGGTCCCTTGACCATATAAGCAAGCTCTACCATTATGTAACAAAATCCAACATAAACCAGGCTCTTGTATGCAATTAGTTTCCCCTAAGTAGAGTGATTTTACCCTTTAGGGGGTGGGGGTTAAGAGAGACAGGTACAAAACAGAGAGATAAGTGAAAAGAAATATAGTAAAAGCAAAGCTGGAGGGTACAGGATGAACACCCAGGCTTTGAGAGACTGGAGAACGGGGCAGGAGAAAAAGAGGGAAGGAGAAGCAAAAAAAGTATTGAGATGAACCAAAAACACAAGAGACACTGTTCACTCACATGAAAATATCATAAAATCAAGAGAGATAGTTGTGGAAAGAAAGAGGACAAATAGAATGGAACAAAAATTAAGGTAAAAAACCTAAACAACCAACCACACACATGTGTGCATGCACGTGCACACACACACAGACACACACACACAGGAAAAAAAAGCAGATAGATAATGGAAAGCAGGTCAAGCAAACAAAGGAAAAGGAAAATAGCAGAATTCCTCTGGTATTCACAGGTCTGTTAAGTGTTCCTGACAGAACCTGATGGAGCCCAAAATTGTGCTGTGCAATCCCACCAAGACTGCAGTTGGTTTTGAGTAGGGGGCTGATTTTGGCCTCCAAATGTGGGGGCTGTGGCCAGTCTTCAGCCAGAAACTTTTGAGATATCGCGCTGGCAGCTTACATACATCTTCCCACCAAGGCTGTTTCCAGGCTCCTCTCTCAGCTGTTTTGGTGTCCTCTGGTGGAGCCAGCCTGAGGCTGCTCTCAGGTCAGCGCACAGCCCCTCCCTGACCCTGAGGCTTTCTCAGTTCCACTCTGCTTGAGTTTCACAAACTGGTTGTCATGGAGAAGGGGCGTCCTTGTCCCTGGGTTGGCTAAGGTTGCTTGCCTACTGGTGCTGCCTGTTGCAGGGCAGGGCAGGAATATCCCCTTCCCTTCGCAGGCCAAAGTGCTTGCCCATCCTGTGTCTCTGATCTCAGAGCAGGAGATGCCTCTAGTCCTTAGTGGCTAGGTCTAATCTGGGTAGTCCCAGTCCCCATTTCTCAGCAGCATTTCTCTCAATCTGCTGTCCAGCTTCCTGCAGTCTACTGTGCGGGAACTCTTCCCTCTTCCACTCCAGGGCATTGGCAGTGGAGCAGCTGTGGAGTACAGGCCCACAGCCAGCTATGTGGAGTACAGGCTCCGACCTTTTTGAAATAAGATGGCGACCCCCGCCTGCCCTTCTTTGTGTGACTGTGTGGGGGCTCTGCTCCCTCTCACATACCAATTGTTGACTCTGGGAGGGGCCACTGGGAAGCAGTGTCTCACGTTTCTCACTGCTGTCTCTGATTACATAAAATTCTTTTGATCCAAGTCCAGTCTCCATTTCACAGTATATGGCAAAATAGTTTTCGCTGCCTACCCCAGGCCCCTACTGTGTGGCTACACCAAACCGCACAGTCTCTGTCTAGTCAGTGAGTGGTTTCTTTTGTAGTAATGGGTCCTATTTTCTTCTTATCCTCTGTCCATGCCCTCATGGTTCCATGTCCCACTCACTGAATTTCCCCTCCAGGTTGTTGTTTTCCAGACTCTGGGCACTTTGTCTTGGAGAAGTGTTACGGGCACTCACTGCTCCACCATCTTGCTTCCTCTCCAAAACCTTACTCATGTGTCCTTTTGATACATCTCCATTTTCTTCTTTTTTCTCCCACTTTTTTTTTTATTAGTACGTGTTTTCATTACAGAATGATTGCATTCATTGTGGGGAGTTGGTACATGTACACAACAGACTTCAATTCTTTGTCATCCCCTTCCTCTTCCCATCTTCTCACTCATCCTCTTCCTCCATCTCTTGATCCCGTTCCCATTTGAAAACGATCACCCTACTTCCTATTATCTATCTTTTTGGGGGCTCTTTATAGCTTGAGTTTCTCATATAAGAGAAATAATGTGATATTTAAGCTTGTGTGTATAATTTATTTCACTCACTATCATTGCCTCAAGAGACATCCATTTTCCAACAGATGACTCATGTTTATCCTTCTATATGGCTGAGTAGTACTCTATTGTGTATAAATACCACATTTTCTTTATCCATTCCTCTGTTGATAGAAACATAGGGTGTTTTCAACATTTAGCTATTATGAATTGTGCTGCTATAAACTTGGACATGCATATATCACCATAAATAATGTTTTTAACTCTTTTAGGAAGATATCTAGTAGGCAAATACCTGGGTTGAATGGAATTTCTAGTTTCAGTTTTTTTGAGGAATCTCCATATTGGTTTCCATAGTGTTAGTAGTAGCTTACTTTTCCAACAACAATGTAGAAATGTTCCTTTTCCCCACAGCTTTGCCATCATTTATTATTATTTGATTTTTTGATGATAACCATTCTTTCTGGAGTGAGATGGAATTTCAGTGTTGTTTTAATTTGCATTTTTCTAATGGCTAATGATGTTATACATTTTTCATGTATTTACTGGCTATTTGTACTTATTCTTTTGTGAAGTGTTCATTCATTTCAGTTGCCCATTTTTGATTGGGTCTTCTATTTTTTTAGGTGGTCTAATGTTTTTTGAGTTCTTCACGTAGTCTAGATATTAGTCTTCTGTCTCAGGAATAGCTGGCAAAATTTTTTCCTATTCTGTAGACTGTCTCTTTACCTTTGTGGTTATTTCCTTTGTTGTGCAGAAATTTTGATTTGATATAATCCCATTTGTTGATTCTTGGTGTTATTTCTTCTGCAGTTGAGGTTCTGTTCAGAAGGCCCTTATATAAACCTATGTCTTCATGAGTTTTACCTATTTTATTTTTCAGCAGAGTAAATGATCCTATTTTAACATTTACAGCATTAATATATTTAGATTTTAGTTTAGTACCTGGTGAGATATATGGTCTAGATTCAATCTTCTGCCCATGGATAGCAAGTTTTCCCAGCACTGTTTATTAACACATTCAGAAAGAACAAGGCTGCTAGTTGTGTCTCACTACCAGGTGGATCTGACTTGAATTCTATTCTCTGATACTAAACGGTTAGCTACTGGTGGTTCAAGCTGCCCAAAGTAACAGTAATTCATGGATCATCAGTGGTTCAAACTGGTGGAAACATGTTGAAGAGCCTATCTCTTCTCTAGTGTGTGTTTTTGGCCCCTTTGTCAAAGATCAAATAACTTAATGTGCCTGGGGTTGTTTCTGTTTCCTCTGTTCTTCTCCATTGAACCGTATTTTTATATTTTTTGCCAGTGTCATACTATTTTTATTACTATAGCTTTATAATATAATTTGGAATCTGAGATTGTGATGCCTCCTGCTTTGCTCTTGTTTCCCAGGATTGCTTTTCTATTCTGGGACTTTTCTGGTTCTATCTGACTTTTAGCCTTGTTTCCTCTAGATCTGTGAGGAATGCTGTTAGTATTTTGATTGGGATTGTATTCCTATGTATTAGTTTTCAAAGTATGGCCATTATGACTATATTGGTTCTGCCTATCTAAGAACGGGGATATATTCCCATTTTCTGATGTCCTCTTTGAGCTTCTTTTTCAAGGTGCTGTAGTTTTTGTTGCAGAGATCTTTCATTTCCTTGGTTAAGTTAATTTTAATTATTTCATTTTTCTTGGTGCTACTGTGAAGGGCATTGTTTTCATAATTTTCTTCTCAGTGAGTTCATTATTGAGGTACAAGAACTCTATTAATCTTTGTGTAGTGATTGACTTCTTCCTTTCCTATAGTTGTTTCCTTGTCCTTTTTATTTCTTTCTCTTGCCTGAGTGCTCTGGCTAATGGTTTGAGGATTATTTTGAACAGGAGTGGTGATAATGGACATCCTTGTCTTGTTCCTGATTTTAGAGGGAAGGCTTTCTGCTTTGTGTATGTTGAACTGTTCTTGTGTTCTTGGGATGAAACCAACTTGGTCATGATGTACGATCCTTTTGATGATTTGTTGCATTCTATCTGCCAGCATTGTAAAGATTTTTGTATCTAAGTCCATTAAAGAGATTGGCCTATCAGTTTCTTTTTTGGTTGGATCCTTGTAGGATTTTGGATTAAGGGTAGTGGTAGCTTCCAGGAATTGCTTTGGAAGTAAAGCTTCCCTTTCAATTTCATTGAAGAGTTGAGGAGTATTGATTGATGTTAGATCTTTCTTGAAGTTCTTGTAGAATTCAGCTGTAAGTCCATAAGAATCTGAGCTTTTCTCATTTGGTAGGTTTTTATTACTGCTTCACTTTTATTGCCTATTATTGGATTATTTGGAGTTTTAAAAATCTTGTTGGTTCAGTTTTGGTAATTCATATGTATCTAGTAATCTATTTCGTCTGAATTTTCCTATTTATTGATGTACAGGTTTGTGAAGCAGTTGTTAATAAACTTCTGGATTTCAGCTGTGTCCACTGTGATTTCACCTTTTTCATTTTTAATTCTGTTGATTTGGGTAATTTTTTTCCTTTTTTGGTAAGATTGACTAAGGAGTTTTCTATTTTGTTTATTCTTTCAAAGAACCACTTCTTTGATTGTCTTTTTAGTAATCATTTCATTAATTTCTGCACTGATCTCTATAATTTCCTTCCTTGTACTAGTTTTGAATTTGGATTGTACTTGTTTTTTGATGACCTTGAGGTGCATTATTAAATTATTTACTTGGGCTCATTCTGTTTTTCTGATATGGACATTCACAGGTATAAGCTTCTTTCCTAGGACTGCTTTCATGCATCCCATAAGTTCTGAACAGGCATTATCATTTAATTCTAGGTGTGGTCTTTTTTTCCCATTAATTTGTTCTGTGACACATTGATTATTCAAGAGTGTATTGTTTAATTTCCATGCATATGCATAATTTCTGTGGTTTCTTTTGTCATTGTATTCTAGTTTCATTGTACTATGATCTGATAATATGTATGATATAATTCCCTTAACCAATATGAACTGACCTTCTTTGCTTCTTTTGATCAGTTTTGGCTTGAAGCCCACTTTGTCTGACTATAAGATAGCTACACCCACTTTTTTAGGTTTCTGTGTTGTAGGGCCAGGTGAGTTGGAACTATAGAGAAGCGCCACCCTCTGAATTAAAGAGTCTTTTATTACCACAGGTGGCGATTGAGAATGGCTCATGCCAAAAAAAGTTCTCAACAAAGGAAACACAGTTTGCAGAGTCCTTTTAAGGGTTCTTTGGGGAGGGCTCAGGGAGAGGGGGAGCACAAGTGGAATTTCACAGGAGCAGAACTTTGCTAGGTCAGTGAGGATCAGGGGCAGTTTCACACAGTTTAGTTAAAACTAAGCATCACACAGGTATGGAGTCTTCTGTTTACAAGGTAGTAAAGATAACATAGTTGCAGACTTACACAGGTGCAGAGCATCCTGTTTGCAAGGCAGTAAAGATAACATAGTTGCAAACTCACATGGTATGCGGTGGTCTGTCATGCATTAACTGAGGGGATTCCCATGAGGGAAGGGGAAGCCGACCACAAATCGAGTTAGATTGGCTATCACATCTGTTCCATGGCATATTGCTTTCCATCTTTTGATTTTTAGTATATGAGTTTCTTTTCGGGTTGTGTTTCTTGCATACAGCATATAGTTGTATTTTGTTTCTTGATCCATTCTGCCAATCTGTGTCTTTTGATTAAAGAATTCAGACCATTCATGTAGAAAATTATTACTGAAAAATATTGGTTTATTCCGGTCATTGCATTATTTCCCTGTTGCTTATTCCCTTAACTGTTCATTCTACCTGTGCAATCCTTCTACTGGACCTTTTGGTATTGTTAGTTTTATTGTCTCTTTCTAGGCTATCCTTGAGAATTTTTTTGAGTGTTGGTAAAGTGGTCATAAATTTCTTTATGTGTTGTCATAGAATATCTCAGTTCTCCATCAATTTCAAAAGATAATTTTGCAGAATATATCAGTCTAGGTTGGAAGTTGTTTTCTTTGAGGGCTTGAAACATTTAACTCCAAGATCTCTTGGCTTTTAAGGTTTGTGATGAGAAATCTGTTGTAAATCTTGTGTGTTTTCCTTTAAATCTAATTCATTTCTTTTCTCTAATAACTTTTAAGACTGTGGTCTTGTGTTGGACTCTGGTAATTTTGAATATGATGTGTCATGGAGCAGTTCTTTTCTTACTGGGGCCATCTGGGATTCTATATGCCTCACTTATGTGTATGTTAAATTCTTCTCCCATATTTTGAAAGTATTCTGCTATAATTTCTATGAATATGTTTTTATGTCACCTGTACTGTTTTCTGATTTTTCACTAATTCCAATTAATCTTAGTTGAGTCTTCTTTGTGTCCTCTGGCAACTGTTGGATCCATTTTTTATGTTCTCTTATTGTTTTTAAGGTATCTCTCAATAATTGTTCACCACCAACAGTGCTGTCACTTAGTTCTTAGTCTATCCTCACATTAGTTGCTTCTGGTGCCTATAATTTCAATAGACTTTTTCATATCCTGGCCTCTCTTTTTTATGCTGACACTCATGTTTTCCATAGCCTTGTTTAGCTCAGCTATTTATTAGTTTCTTCTGTATACTTGCTGATTGTTTTGTTTATTAGGATCATTATTTTTTTAAATTATATCCTCTTTGAACTTGCCAAACACCTTACTGACCCTTTTTTGTTTGTTGTATAATCTTCTCTGTTAGCCTTTCATTTTGACTGTATGGCTTTTGATTTCCTCCCCCTAGATTCCCTACGGATTGACTTCAGGGGAGCTGAGACTTTTGGGAGGCATTTTGTTGTCCTTTTTAAATGTTTCTATGTTCGTTTGTTTTCTGTACTGAGGTTTGTGTGTTGATTATAATGGAAGACTTTGTTGCTAAAATGGAGACTGGTTTAGTTAGTGTCTTCTTTTCACTGAAGCACAGTGGCCATTGCCAACTATAGGCCTTGTTCCTTTCTCAGGATCCTCCCACCTCTGTTTATTTGGAATGGGAGGCTTCAGTTAATTTGGCTCAGTACTCAGTTCTCCTTGAATGGGGTGTAGTATGGTCAATGACACCAAGGCAATTCAGACATTAGCATACAGAGAAAATCAGTTGATAGCAACAACTATGTCACTTTGGTTATGGTAATAAAATCAGCAACAATAATAATGTCAAAGGCAAACTGGTTATGAACATAGTCTAAGAATCAATAATGACTATTCTTAACCATAGAAAGGAAATCTATGATTATAGTATAAACATCAAGACAAACCAAATATTGGCCTAGAGTACATATCTACTAAATGGAACAATTTTAAGTTTATTTACAATAGAACCGTATTCAACAGTAATAGCATACAGTTTACTATCTATAGATTCATTAAGCTTAATGATTATATTGGTAAAAATAAGAGGATCTGGGGAATGAGAGCATGAAAGAAGTAAAATTTGAAAAATTAAGCAATGGAAGATGAGGAGGTGAGAAAAGTGAAATAAAGAATCATATTAAGTAGTAAAAGGAAATTAATAGTATTGGAAAAAAATAACAGAAAAGACCAAACAAGAAAAAGGAGAAAACAAACAAACAAATGCAAACTAAAAGAAGAAAGAAAAAAATAAGGAAAAAATTAAAAGAGAGAGGAAAAAGCAAGATCAAAAAGGAAAGAAAAAGAAAAAAAAAAGGGGGGGGGACTCCAAACAGCAAAACAAACAGACAAAAACCAAAAACAATAAAGGAGGAAAAAAAAAGGGTCCAAAAAATTCCTCTGTATTTCCAAATCAGTGGTTTCTTTCCAGGTCCTATAATCTTGGAATGCAGCCAATCAACATTCCTTTTTGCCCAGCTTGTAGCCTGTAGGTCTGTAATGTGGTGCCCCCGCTCTGAGCTCCAGGACCCTCTGTCTGTAGATCCCAGGATGTGACAACTATCCAAGCCAAGGAACATCCCTGCTTACATAGACATGTGGGAAAGCAATCAGACCACTGGTTTCTGCTAAATGTAGGCAGCAGGATGGTAGCTCAAGTACATCACTGGACTCAATGTCATCACCTTCAGATCCAGCCACTTTAGAAAGCCACATCCAGAATGGGCTTGACCTTCCAGAATGGAGTGCAGGTCCCTTTGTCTTTTCTGGCCTGAACCTGAACTTCTCAGGGGATCTATGTCCACCCCTCACCCCTTCCATATCTGTCTTCTGAGGCTGTATCTCACCTAGTCACTGTGGTAGTGTAACACTGGATATCCTAGAGTGAAGCTATAGTGTAGTTGTTCTACATAATCAATCCATTCTCAAAATGGCACCTATTAAACTCTCACTGGCAATATGGTGGGTACTGCACTAGATTTCTTCTCTGACTCTTTCCTGCCATGAAGGAGTTGCTCTTGGAGTAAAACCTCATTCTGTTTTAGCAGTAGGCTTTTCTTGGGACTAGCACTGTGGGCTCATCCATTATTTCTCTCTAAAGCTGCGGACTCTTCAGGGCTTACCTTCCCTCCTGGGGCACTGGCCTTGTCCATGCTCAGGGTGGTCAGTTGGTGAGTGCCTCTGCAGCCCTGTGCTGAGAACTAAAATACAGAGCTGGCTAGTAATTGGCAGTTTGAAGCAGACAGAGCATGGAATCCATGGCACAGAGTTGGCTGGGGGCAAACACACCTCAGTGGCATGGCTGCTCTCCTGACATGCTGTCTCCCTATTTTTTGAATGTCTCTTTACTAATAGGGAAGATGAACTGTCCCAAGCTGATCTTGTACTTTCTAAACCTCAAGTGAGCTGAGGATAATGGTGTTTAGAAACCAAGATCTTCTTTGTCTCTAAGTATTCTCGTTGTTACTAGGAGTCACTGCTTCTAGGTCTTCACAGAAGTAGAAAATAATATGCACATATTTATATACTTCCTATCAAGTCCTTGGTATGTTTCAGCAATGTCTTTTTTGTAGATTTCACAAATTTCTTGTTAAAGTTACTCTTAAGGATTTCCTTTTCTTTGTTGCTGTTGTAAATGCATTTTTCTATTATCATGTCCTTTAACTATTTTTTATGTGTAAGACTATTGATTCTTCAATATTGACTGTGTCCTACGTTCAAAATTTCTCCCATGAATGTTCTTAGTTTTATCAGACTTATATGAATTTCGTTATGTTTATTTCTTGATATCTAATATGCTTTTTCATACCATTACAAATTAGGTCGTTTTTAAATTTAATTTCTCAAAAGTTTGTGGCTAATATATAGAAATAGTCTTGGTTTCTGTGTGCTGATGTTGCATCATGGAACTTTGCTAAGTTCACCTATTAGTTGTAATAGGCTTTTAAAAATAAATTCCTTAAGGGTTGTGAATTTAGCTCAGTGGTTCTGCCGCCTGCCTCCCAAGGGCTAGGTCCCGAGTTCTATCCCTAGTAATCCCCCAAAAAAAGATTCCTTAAGATTTATTATAAACATTATATTGGGTGTAAGAAATGAGGGTTTTCTCTTTCTTTTTAATCTGTATGCCTTTCATTTTTGTGCCCTGCCTTGTTAATACCGACTGTGACTCTTCATCAGTACAATATTTAAGGGAAATATAAAGAATAGACATCATTGCCTAGTTATTGATCTTGTGAGGGAGGCATTTCAGATCGAAATTATGGCATCACTTCTCATTCCTTTCTTCATCATTCCCTGACAGTCTATTTTCTATCCCTACAGATATTCTTATTCTAAATATTTTACATAAATAGAAACATACAATTTGTGGTTCTTTGTGTCTGGCTTTTCTTCACTCAACAGGATGTTTTCAAGGTTCATCCATGTTGTGGCAGGTATTGGTATTTAATAATGGCATATCTTTTGATAATGGCATAATAGTCCATTGTGGGAATATATTATATTTTGTTTATTCATTCATATATTGTTAGAGATTTGGATTTTCTACTCCTCTTAACTATTATGAATACTACTACTGTGAATGTTCGTGTACAAGTCTTATGTGGACATATGTTTTCAATTCTTTTTGGGTATGTACTAGGACTAGAAGTGCTGGGTCATATGGTAAGCCTGTGCTTAAGATTTTGAACTGTTAAACTGCTTTCCAAAATGGATTCACTATTTTACTATGTCATCAGTGATGTGTGTGCATTCTTCACACCTTCTTCAACACTTGTTATTGTTGTTTTTGTTTTAGTCATACTTCTGGGTATAAAATAGTATATTAATATGGTTTTGGTGTGTATTTTCCCAAATAACCATTTTTTAAGTTGTAGAATTTGGGGACATAAAACTGTTCATTATATTTTTTATTGCCCTTTCAATGACTGAAGTATTTACATTAATGTCTCCTCTATCATTTCTAATATTTTTAATTTGTCATTTGTATCTTCTTTTTATCTTGATCACTATAATTAGGTGTAACTAATTTTATTGAATTTTCCCAAAGACCTAGTTGATTTTAGGGCTTTATTCTTTTTTAATATTAGAATTTAGAGCTATATATTTCTACTTCAACCCTGCCTCAGTAGATACTTACAGCTTTTAAAAAAAATTTTATTTTATTGGTACATTTTAGGTATACACTATAATGACATTCATCATTGGAAATTTGCACCTTTACATAATCTCTCTTGGTTCTTATTTTTCCTCCTTCCCCTGCCCTCCCTTCAACCCCTCCATCCCTACCTATTTACAAAGATTTTGCATCCATTTTTTCATCTTCTCATATTCATTCCATTCCCTTCTTTCCTTTCCCCTACCCCTCCCACTTCCCCTTTGCCCCTTTTCTTGCTATTTCGGATTATCTATTATACCTTTTAGTGCTTATTTACACTTTCAATTTCTAACACTAGAGAAACTATTCGGTATTTACACATGCGTGTCCTATTTATTTCACTTAAGAGTATCGCCTCAGTGTGCATCCATTTAGCTATAAATGTCTCTAATTTCTCACTTTTTAAAGGCTAATTAGTACTCTATTTTATTTTTTAAAAAATCACATTTTCTTTATCCAGTCTCCAGTTGATGAGCAACTGGGCTGTTCCCAAGTTTTAGCTATTAGAAACCGTGCTGCTATGAACATGGGTGCACATGTATCACTGTGGTATGATTCTTTTAATTCTTTGGGGAAGATACCCAGCAGAGAAATAGCTGGGTCAAATGGGACTTCCAGTTCTAGTTCTTTGAGGTATCTCCATACTGATTTCCAGAGGTTGCACCAGTCTACACTCCCACCAGCAGTGGGGCAGGGTTCCTCTTTCCCCACAGCCCTGCCAGCATTTGCTATTGGTTGATTTCATGATAGCAGCCATTCTTTCTGGGGTGAGGTGGAATCTCAGTTTGGTTTTTATTTGCATCTCTCTAATGACCAGTGATGTTGAACATTTTTTTCATATGTTTATTTGCTATTTCTACTTCTTTGTTTGAGAAATGTCTGTTCATTCCAGATGGCCATTTTTAGATTGGGTCTTTAAATTTGGGAGGTCTGATTTTTTAAAGTTCTTTATAGATTCTAGCTAGTAGACCTTTATCTGAGGAACAGCAGGTGAAAATTTTTTTCCACATTGTGGGTTGACTCTTCACACTGTTGGTGGTTTCTCTTGTTGTGCAGAAGCTTTTTAATAAGAAGAGATCCCACTTGTTTATGGTTTGTGCTAGTTCATGGGCAACTGAGGTTTTGTTCATAAAATCTTTTCCTATACCAATGTCATCAAGAGTATTACCTAACCTCTGTTCCAGCTGGTTCAAGATCTTTAATCCATTTCGATTTTAGTTTAGTGCATGGTGAGAGATATAGGTCTAGTTTTAATCTTTGACAAGTTGAAACCTAATTTTTCCAGCAACATTTATTAAAGAGGCTATCTTTCCTCCACTAAGGGTGTTTGGCTCCTTTGTTGAAGATGAGGTAGCTGAGTGTGTCTAGAGTTGTTTCTGCATCTTCTAATCTGTTCCACTGGTTGTCAGGTCTGTTTCTTTGCCAGTACCATGCTGTTTTTATCACAGTAGCTTTGCAGTATAGTTTCAAGTTGGGGGTTGTAATACACCCTGCCATGTCTCTGTTACCTAGAATTGCTTTTGCTATTCTGGGTCTCTTCTTGTTCCAAATGAAGTTTTAGATTGCTTTCTCCAGGTTCATGAAATATGCTGCTGGGATTTCAATTGGAATTGCATTGAATCTATATAGCAGGTTTGGAAGTATGGCCATTTTCACTATGTTGATTCTTCCTACCCAGGAACAAGGGATGTCTGTCCATTTTCTGATACCATCTTCAATCTCTTTTCAGAGTGCTATAGTTTTCAGAGAAGAGATCTTTGATTTCGTTAGGTTGATTCCTAGGTATTTCAGTTTTTTGGATGCTGTTGTGAAAGGAATTGTTTGCCCTATTCTCTCTCAGTCAGTCTGTTGTTCGTGTAGAGGAAAGCTATTGATTTTTGTGTGTTGAACTTGTATCCAGCTACTTGACTGAATTTGGTTATTAAGTCTGGAAGACTTTTGGTGGAGTTCTTGGGGTTTTTTATATAGAGTATCATGTCATCTGCAAATAATGACAATTTGACTTCTTCATTTCCTATTTTTATTCCTTTCATTTCTTTCTCTCATCTAATTGCTGTGGCTAATGTTTCCAAAACTATATTGAACAGGAGTGATGATAGTGGACATCCTTGTCTTGTTCCTGATTTTAGTGTGAAGGATTTCAGTTTTTGACCATTTAGTATGATATTGGCTGGTTTTTCATAGATGGCTTTTATCAGATTGAGTTAGAGACTGTGTATTCCCAATTTTTGTAGGGTTTTATCATGTGTGTTGGATTTTGTCAAATGCTTTTTCTCCATCTATTGAGATGATCATATGGTTTTTGTTCCTGGCTCTATTGATAAAGTGCATTACATTTATTGATTTGCGTATGTTGAACCATCCCTGCATTCCTGGGATGAATCCCAGTTGGTCAGGGTGTATGATCTTCTTGATGATCTTCTGCATTCTATTTGCCAGTATCTTATTAAGGATTTTTGCATCTATGTTCATTAGTGAGATTGGCCTATAGTTCTCTTTTTCAGTTGGGTCTTTCTCTGCTTTTGGGATCAAGGTGATGCTTGCTTCCAGGAATGAATTTGCGAGTATTGCTTCCCTTTCAATTTTGTTGAAGAGTTTAAACAATAGTGGCAGTAGTTCCTCTTGAAATGTCTTGTAGAATTCAGCAGTGAAGCCATCAGGACCCAGGCTTTTCTCAGTTGCTAAGTTTTTAATTATGTTTTCAATTTCATTGATTGATATTGGGTTGTTTAGAATTTTTAGGTCATCTTGGTTCAACATTGGTAATTCATAGGTGTACAGGAATCTGTCCCCTTCTTCTGTGTTTTCTATCTTATTGGAATATAGGTTCTCAAAGTAGGTATTGATAATCCCTTGGATTTCTGCTGTATCTATTGTAATTTCACCCTTTTCATTCCTAATTGCATGTATTTAGGCCTTTTCTTTCCTTTCTCTGATAAGTTTGGCTAAGGGTTTGTCAATTTTGTTTATTCTTTCAAAGAACCTACTCTTGGGCTGGGGATTTAGCTCAGTGGTTCTGACGCCTGCCTCGCAAGCACAAGGTCCTGAGTTTGATCTTCAGTACCAAAAAAACAAAAAAACCCAACTCTTGGCTTCATTGATTTTTTGTATCGTTCTCTTAGTCTCCATTGCATTGATTTCTGTCCTGATCTTTATAATTTCCTCTGCTGTATGATCTTTGGATTTGTCCTGCTCTTCCTTTTGTAGAAGCCTGAGGTTCAGCATCAGGTGTTTAATTGGATTCACTGTTTTCCTAATATGAGTATTCACTGCTATGAATTTCCCTTGTAAGACTGCTTTCATTGTGTCCCATAGATTCCGATATGTTGTATTGGCATTGTCGTTTAATTGTAGGAACTGTCTGATTTCTTCTTTAATTTCCTCTGTGACCCACTGGTTATTTAGAAATGTGTTGTTCAATGTCCATGTGTTTATGCAATTTTTGCGGTTTTCCTATTGATCTCCAATTTCATCGCACTATGTTCTGATAATATACAAGGGATAACTTCAATTCCTTTGGACTTACTTAAATATGTTCTATGAGCGAGTATGTGGTCTATTTTGGAGAATGACCCATGTGCAGCTAAAAAGAATGTGTATTCTGATTTTGTGGGGTGGAACATTCTGTAAACATCTGTTGAGTTCATTTGTTCAAGAGTTTGATCGAGTTTGTTGCTTATTTTTTGTCTAGTTGATCTGTGACAGTGGCATATTGAGGTCCCCCACCACTATCGTATTAGTGCTTATGTGATTTTTCATGTCTGTTAGTATTTGTTTTATATAGTTGGGCACACTAGTATTTGGTGCATAGATATTAATGATTGTTATCTCTTCCTTTTGAATTGTTCCCTTTACAAGGATGTAGTGTCCTTCTTTGTCTCTCTTAATCAGTGTTATTTTGAAATCCCATTGATCTTCAAAGAGGATAGCTACTCCTGCTTTTTTCGGGTTCCTGTTGTATGGATTATTGTTTTCCACCCTTTAACTTTCAACCTATGAGTTTCTTTTTGAACTAAGTGTGTTTGTTGTATGCAGCTTATTGCTGGATCTTGCTTCTTGACCCATTCTTCCAGTGTATTTCTTTTGATTGATGAGTTGAGACAATTAACATTGATGGTTATAATTGATATATATTGACTTATCCTTGTCATAACTTTTTCTTTTTGTTGGATTCTCCCCTTGTGTTTAATTTCTTGTCATACCCAATGGATTCATTCTGCTGGGCTTCCTAGGGTTGTGATCCTCATTGTCTTTTCCTAGGATTTTGTCTAAAATTTTTTGGAGTACTGGTTTGGTATTCATGAAGTTCCTGAGGTGCTCTTTTTCATGAAAGTATTTTATTTCTCCATCAATTTTGAAAGATAGTTTTGCAGGGTACATCATTCTGGGTTGGAGGCTGTTTTCCTTTAGGGCTTGGAATACATCACTCCAAGCTCTTCTTGCCTTGAGAGTTTGCATTGAGAAGTCTGTTGTGATTCTGATGGGCTTTCCTTTGTATATGAATTGTTTCTTTTCTCTAACTGCTTGTAGAACTTTGTTCTTCAGTTGGGTTTCTGCTATCTTAACAATTATATGCCTAGGTGTACTTTTTTTTAAAATCAAGGCTAGTTGGAGTCCTATATGCCTCACTTATCTGTATGTCAAGTTCTTTTCGCCTGCTTGGGAAGTTTTCTGCCATCACTTCTGTGAACAGTTTTTTTTATGTCATCTGCACTCTCTCCTGTTTCTTCACTGACTCCAGTCCTTCTTATGCTATTATTCTTTGCATCATCTAGCAGCTGCCAGATTGATTTCTTGTGGTCCCTTACAATTTTAAAGCAATTTTTCTTTTCCTGGTCACTAATTGCAATCTTATCTTCTATATCTGAAATTCTGTCCTCACATTGCCTCACTGTGCTTCATAGACTTTCAGTGGAGTTTTGAATCTCCTAGAAATGTGTTTGCATCTATTTTATGGATTC